>NC_056735.1:1557111197-1557236197 GCF_019279795.1 Protopterus annectens
TTATAGGTCACATTAAAGGTGGGAAAAGTTTTGAAATGATTTATTGTGGTCTAATTTTTTTATGTCATGAAAACCTGGCATTTTAACAGGGGTGTGTGCACTTTTTTATATCTACTGTACATATCCCTGAATCCAAAAGGTAAAATATAAGGATATGGTACAGTTATCAAAATTTTCAGAGGGTGTTGTTGTGGGGGCCTAAGCTGCCACAAAAGGTAATGAGTGCGTATGAGTAAGAAACAGAAACAGGCAGACATTTGGAAAAATTATCAAATGGCTACTTAGACAGAATGAGCTGTAAGCTTCATGAATGAGCCATGTAACTGTTATGTGTATGCATCTGTATGGACACTCAAGGTGAAACTGGTGTGTGAGTGTCTGCAAGAGCACAGCCAAGCTCTGTGCTAGCTCTACATCCTGGTATGTCAGACAGATGTGACCTATGCATGGTAGAGGTGACAGTTCATCATCATCATCTCCGACCACGAGAACTGGCTCTGCCAGGAGTTGCACTGGCACATCCATGCCCATGGTCAGATGCACTGCTGTTACCTGAACATAACTGATGTCTGCTGGATAAACTCTCCTAATGAGTATGCCCAAGACCACAACCTGACAGCCTACCACATCTTGGTGTGGATACCACAACCACTAATAGAGCAGTGGAAGTAGTGCCACTATGGCAGCGTGATTGGGCATGGCCATGGTGGATAATATCAGATCATGTGGCTGACCTACATCCATGTGGATGCTGTCCCCATCCCAACAGACATTCCATCACAGACACCGCCCATTCCAACATCTCGTTCATCTGATCCACTGAATAGGCAACACGGTGGAAGTAGTCACACATGTCAGTCTGTGCCACATCTACAACTTTAAGCATTTCCTCAGAGGCCCTAGTGGAACATTCCTACATCTCCATGATGGCCCTAAACATCCATTGAGTGGAATGGAAGGGCACACCAGGATCAGGTGGAGAGAGGACAGCAAGTCTCCTCCAAGCACCCCTAACAACCTTCCTGCATGGCACCTTGTCCACACTTTGCCTACTGACAGATTCAGCAGGTACTGAAGCCACAGTAATGACACTATCTTAACCAAGTGTCTCACCCTCCACCTGCCTAATATCTGAGGGCTTTCTGGAGTAGGTTTGCGTAGGCTTACTGGCTGTGTCTGATGGAAATACAGGGGATGGCTGAATGTCAACCTCAGTGTCAGATTCAACCTCTGCACCCCTCAACTGTGCCTGTGTTTGGCCACCATCGTCATCAGAGTCTGCTCATATTCTGACATCAGGTGATAAGTGTCCTACACTTCCACTATCAGGATCACCTGTGATAATAAACAAGAAATACAGGAATGAAATTAAAATGTACACTACTGCAATTTAATATATGTTACCAAATTAACACCGGTGCCACTATCACAGATGTTACAGCAGCTCACACACACAGTCCTGACATTCCTATCACACATACTGATAAATGCATATTTGTCAAATGCTCAACAGTACTGAAATAAAAATGTTTAGCTTACCATGTGGAGATGGCATCACACTTTCTAGGCAGAATGCTCCTGGAAGAAGTTAAGTAAAAGGTAAAGACACCATCATCACAATAACAATAACAATAACACAGGGGGACCAATTTATTTCCCTTTATATGTTCATTAACAATATTTTTAACTGAAACTTGGCTAACACATCCACCCCAAGCCGATGTGTAATGAACCAGAATATATTGTCAACTGTATCAATCTACAAATATGTTCCTCCAAAAAAATATTAAACCAACTTAACTATTACTTTCAATATTTACTGTATGAGAAATTGTTAAAAATTGACATATGTAAGCTTACCTGGAAGCTCCTCCTGGGCCATACTTGTCGTCCCTGAAACAGCAGCACCAACATCAATCACATACTGTTGTGCACTTTCCACTGAGCTCTCTGGATCCCTGGTAGTGGACAGGAACTCTTCATTTGGTCTCATTGGTGGCTGTGTAGCAGCCCCCACACCCCAGTAGCCAGCTGTCCACAGGTCACTACAGCTGCTCTCCTCATGGCTGATGAAATAATATCAATGGCCCTATGATGCATCTGATTATATGTCCTGCTGTGCTCCCCTAATGCACTGATGTTGTTTATTATTTGGTTCCAAATCTGTATTCTGCCAGACAAATGCCCATGTCCTCTCTCATTGAGAAAGGCACCATGTTACCAAAATGCTAGAACAATAACATCATTCTCAGAGTCACTGAAGGGGGGGGGGGCTTTGCAGAGATTAGGACACTTGGGTGCCATAATCCTAGGTGACATAAAACAAAAAAAGTAGAATACTGCACATAAATATCACATAAATAAAAGTCCTGCTTAGATATAAAACATATTATTAGGTTTTCAGTATTACCCATTGGAGAAACACAAAACTTCAGTTATCAAAAAATATAAAAGGTTATATGGTTCTAACATAGCAGGCACACACACAAACCAATGCTGGACCCAAAACAAGGACTAATGAGCAAACCTCTCTAAAAAAAGGATTTTGGTTGTGGCAACACAAAAATGGAACTTTTGATCCCCCTCCCCCAAAACAACAGGCAAATGACAGTTTGTATCAAGCAAGGCATGACACATCAGTCAGTTGTTATAAGTGCTTTCCAAAATGGCTAACAAAATGTGTACATATTTATTGCAGAAAAGTCATTTGTTATGCAATTGCCAGTCACCTCTACCTGTGCCCAGCACTCTCCTAGAAGTGTCTATAAATCATCCTAGAAGGCTAACAACCCTGTGTCATTGACAATATAAGGCATTTACATTTCACTGAAATAACATAGAAGAGTGCAAGAGAAACAGCTGTACCAATAACACTTGTGAGTAAAGTTAATAAGGCTGTGCATCTGAGAAAATAAAGTGCCCTGACAAAAATGCCTATAAAATTCTAAGAAGTGCATACAGATAAAAATTGAATTTGCTAATGCATATATATACAAATACTTTTTCCTAGTAACATGTGAGCAAATCTAGTTTATAAATGAAAAATTCCATCATATCTTGTCATGATCAGTAGTCTTTTATGCAAATAAATCCAAAGCAATAGCAGCCTTCTTCTTCTATGTTATCCACGCAAACAAGTCTACTCAACTTCAGGTTCCCTAGCTACATGCTTACCTTTTTATAGGGTACATTCAAGCCTGTGATCATGTTGAAGATGCAAATGAAATGTGAATTCATTAGAATTGTTGAATCCCAAAATCTTGGCTCTATGTAGCAGGTGTAAACATAGTGCAGGCACTCCCTCAGTGCTAGTTGCTAATGGATTGCAACTGTGAAGGTAGGAAGAAGGAAAACACAACAGCAATTCAGACTCCCTTACCTGCATTGGGAATGTCACCCAGTTTACGCTTACAAAGTGTAGATGTAATTGAATCAAGGTTTTAAGTTTAAGCAGGCATCACACATTTCTCAGTTTATGTTCACTAATATCCAAACTCTCCTGCCTTTGTTGAAAAAAAATGTATATTATTGCCATTTGATATTCTCATCCATTTTAAGGACAATAATACAAAATGCCTTACAGACTGCATGTCTGAGATTACTGCTCAGATAAGAGAAGAATGAACAACATTCAAAGAGAAGATAGAGCTGCATTGCTACAAACAATACTCATAAATGATTGTGTGATCAGTCATTGCACTAAATCTGTAATTAACACGTACAAAAAACTGAGAGTGTACAAGTGTTATATGTCTTGTTAACACTGTGGATGAAATGGGACTCGCTGTATGCACAATGACTTATATTCCTGCTACAAAGCTGTTCCTGTGTCAAAGAGGGATACAACACCCTTACTATGTTTTTTAGATTCATTGGTGTGACAGTTCAAATCTAGACTTGTGTAAAAATCTTTAATGTGTACTAAAATTTATTTTGTATTTTTTGCTGTTGTTTTTAATATTAATATTTGTGAGGTGTGCAGCTTAGTGCAAACATGATGAAACAGATAAATCAAATAAATTTCATGCAATATACTTCTATGATAAAGACTGCATAAAGTACACCTGTGAATCAAATGTGTATGTAGAACCCCTGATAAACACAATGAACCACATGGTTCATACTACCTGTTGATCATGGTTCAAGAACCCTATTTGTCTTTTAAGGATAAAACCTAATAAACACTGCTTACAATGATAAAACAAGGTGAGCTTGCTTGTCATGTTTGTGCTTTGTTTACTTTTGTGCAAACCTGGTCTAATTGGATGGCACAGTGGTGCAGAGGAAGCATTGCTGCCTCACAGCAAGAAGTTCTCCAATTTGATTCTCAGCTGGAGTGCCTTCTGTGTGGAGTCTGCATGTCCTCCCTGCATTCGTGTGGGTTTTCTCCGGGTGCTTCGGTTTCCTCCCATGTTTCAAAGACATGCATCTGGAGCATTTCTCCCCAAGCCACCTCTGAAAATTGGCTTCATTCCAAGTCGGACTTTCCCAGTTAACAAATGTTAAATAAATAAAATAAAATAAATAATGGCCCACACATGAAGCAGAGAGAAAATCTGCAGATAGTAGACAATTTCAAAATGAATACATTGTTGCATTTTTTCCTTATCGTTGTGCAAACCCACTAAGCAGCATTGTGCAGAAGTCAACAGTCTTCCAAACACCTGCATGTCCAGAATACCTGCAGACAGGAAGCAGAAAGTAGACAATTTCATAATAGATACATTGTATCCTGTCTGGCTAGTCAGTGCACAGACATAAGCAGCACTGAGTGGCAATAAGCACACATACAGAGTAATGAATGTGAAAAAATATACAGTTGCTGCCTAGCTGTTCCTGTGGCAGCAGTTGTAAGTTAAAGGTTAAAGTATAGGTGAGGCTGGGTTCTACTCCATCTAAGTCCAGAGCTTTCTTACTGATGTTCCACTTTACTTTATATAAAAATTAACATTATAAAAATACTTACAGATAGGAATAAGTATGTATAACATGAACATAAGCATACACAGGATATCAGAGATATTTTACATGTGTAACTGCTGGCATCAGTACAATTATGGTTGTTCAAGTACACAGTTACAGAGACAGAGTCATGCTTGTCTACTCATTTGTATAAAAAATAAAACAATATAAACATTATTGCAAATAACAGTAGGTATGTATAGCACTGGAGCTAATATGAATTATATGTGTGATTGAGGCTATACTGACAGTTATGTTTCTGTAATTAAAAGTGTCTTTTCTGGCCTTGGATGGAATTCAGACTGCAATGATATTCATACACACATGACTGTATAAACCAGACCTTGTCAGATCACACACATATATGGCTAACTCCTCACTTTCTCATGTATATTTACATATAATTAATGAGAATGTCTGGCAAGGACTTTTTCTGTGACAAGGATAAAAAAGTCACTTATATGGAAGAATATGTTTTGTCTATGTTGCATAAGTTTGAATCCCACATTGTATAAATTAATTTTATCAGGGTGTAAAGCTACCCTAAAAATGTGTCAGGTAATATAATTTGTACCCCAATACAAATCAGTAAAGTTAAATCAACTAACAGGTACAGCAGCAACCAACCCATAAAGTAAGATCAGCTGTCAGATTAACCTTCCTATCTCAAAAATTACTTTTCTCTCTGTTTGGCACTTTTTCTCTCTGCTTAACATTGTGCAAACTCACTTGTCATGTTGTTTATGTTTGTGCACTAGTATTAAACATGATAAGACAAATTGGTGGGAAAACACTTTTAACTGTTGCCGTTTGCCCTGAGCAGACATGCTTGGCAGTAGAAGGGAAGGTGCCCAATTTAGGGATTAAAGCTGGGTTGTCGAGGAGTCCAGGATTTTTACTGGACTCCTTGTAAAGCACCACAGCTGAAGGCTGCAGCAGGGGGATTGTACCGGGTCACAGTATAAATCTGAGGCTTGGAATAATCTGGCCAAGGATGTCTTCAGTGTGACTTGCATTCCACAAGCTGGACAGCAGTGCAAGCACCACTTTAATGACCTCAAAAGGTGGAAGCAGGATACACTCAACCAGTGGCTGGCTGAGTTTAGGACTGCTGACATCCTGCAGTTGTGTAAGTATACAGAAAAAGAGAATTTATGTTAGATGAAAAGCTGCATATAGACAAGACTGGCATGCATAATGCTCTTCTCTTGTTCTCTCCATTTCATTCTACAGCCAACCAGAAGATAATAGAGAATAGGGAAGCCCATGCTAAACATTTAGAAAGACTGAGGGAAGCAAGGGGTATGTATGCAGCACAGCATAATTATTATTTTATCTAAAATATTGCTCTTCTATACAGGAGTAACAAATTAAGCATGCATATCTTAACTGTAAAATTCAGCATGCATGCTTCAGTCTGTAGCACAAGCCTAAAGTAGGAGTCAGTTCTAATACTGTAGTCAAATGTTGTGGTTTCAAATACCACAAATAACAAATATATAGTAAAATCATTTAAAAATATTACATAATAATTTCAATAGAAGTGGCATAAATGCCCTGCTGTTAACTTAATCTGTATTATTTGACCAAGCATATGTGCAGTATATATCATATTGTAAGGATGACTTTGAGCAATCAACAATTATAGTCTGTAGCTGTTAAGAAATATACTTAAATGTAAAAGTAGAAATAAATTCTTTATATTGTAATAATGTATTGCATGTCACATATGGTGGTAGTAATTATCTCTTTTTCTCTCACCGAAATCCTTATCTGTTTTTATTTTTATATGTCTGGTCACAGTGTGTTGATGTCATCAATTTCTGACAACTCATAAAATGCTTTACAGCACAGGGAGGTAGGCCAACCCCAGTGGCTCAGCCTTCCCCACTCCACCGGCTCCAGCACTGATGCCTAGCACATCTGGAACCCAACCCAGTAGTACTGCCTTTGCTGCCCCTGCACTACCTGGCCCTCCACATCAGGTAGCATTACCCTGGTAGCTGGTGCAGCAGTACCCTCTGGGAGTATTGGCAGTGGTTGGAATAATGTCACCCACCAGGAGATGCCAGGCTTAGAGCATGAGGTAGTAGAGACCACCACTGGTGCATGTGTCCACCAGATGAAGAAGATGCTCTCTGTTATGGTGTATAAACAAAGACATCAAGCACTCCAACAGCAAATAGAGCAATAGAGCAAGTGATGACAGTCCTGCAGGTGAGGACTAGATTCTCACTGTCTCCATGTTTGATGGGCATAGGCATTCAGTTTCCTCTCCCTTTCCCCAATCATGATGTCCCCCAACCTGTTGTGTTCCTCACTGTGCCTGTGTCTTGTCTTATTTGTTCTGTTCATCTGCATCTGTTTTCTTACTTACCCAATTTACCTGACCCTGACATACCTACATCCCTTACCCAACAGTCCTCTCTTAATGAAATAAAATTAAAAAAAGGGCACCTATTCCACAAAAAAATATCATCCCATACATAGCTCTCCATTTTACACACGTGTCTTCTCAACATATTTGATTCAGTTCAATTGGCTATACAACAAGATTGCATTGTTCTCACCCATCTTTGTTGAGGTGACAGTTCAAATTCAGCCAATATTCTATACATATTAATTTTACACTGTTGAAGAAATGGATAGCTATGGTTCTTTCCTACCTCCTTCCTTCACATTCCGATATTGCTTTCCCTTTGCTCTTCTCCCTGCTTGCCCTCCATTTCACCACTTTCCTATCTACCCCATTTTAACACCTTTAATCTGGTCTGAGAACAGAATCACATACCCCACACATGGCAGAAATGGCCCCAATGAAACCCTTCACTTTTCGTTTCTCTGTTTGCACAAAGTTTTGCATCATGCACCAATGCCAAGTGATGGTGAATAGCTCTTTCTGTCCTATGGCATGGCACTGTTAACTCCATGCAATGCTGCTTAAACCTGCTGCACAAAGGAAACACCCAATTACAGTAGTTAAAGAATTACTTTTATTACATTATGAATGCATATTTAAAAGTATTGGATACAGCTGGATTCGAACACTGTATCATCTGGACTCAAAAGAAATATCTCAATGCACTTACACCTGCTGCCACAAAATCAGCTAAGCAGCAGGTGTGTTTCTTACACTCAGTACTATCCAAAGTACTGGCTGTCATGCCTCTCCACTTAGCTTGTTTGCACAAAGGAAAGAAGACCCATAGAAATCTCATAATTTTATCAGTGCAGCAGAGGCCCACATTTGCTCGTCACTTCATCATCATCAGCCCCCTTTTTCCCATTTATTCTACATGGGGTCGGGGTTAGCTGTCGCCAACTCTCGATTCAGTGCCACACTCCTGCCTTCTTCAACACTCATGCCTGACTGTCACAGATCTTCTTTCACACAATCCATCCACCTCTTTGCTGGACTTCCTCACTTCCTCTTACCTTCTTACTGTCTGTCCCAAATCTTCCTCACCAGATTGTCTTCTGCTTTTCTATACATGTGCCAAAACCACTGTAATTGATTCTCTTTGATCTTTTCTGCAATTGGAGCTACTTTGGCTTCTGCTCTTATGTCCTCATTTCTTCGTCTGTCCCACAGTGTACATCCTACCACCTTTCTCAAGCACTTAATTTCCATAACCTCTAGTTTCTTCAACTGTTCTGCCTTTACTGCCCAGGTTTCTGTACCATACAGTAGTACTGGTCACACCACTGTCTTTTACACCTTACTTTTCAGCTTCTTTGGCATTCTTCTATCATAGACTACACCTGATACTCTATGCCAGTTGGCTGCAGCCCCTCTGATTCTAGCTTGTACCTCTTCATTCGGACTACCCTTCTTCTCAACCACCCCTACCAGATACTTGAAGCTGTTTACCTGTTCCACTATCTTCCCTTCTATCTCTATTCTCAGCTTCTTCTGATTTCCCCAATTTGCTGCCATTACCACCGTCTTATCTGTGCTTAGTTTCATCCCATGTGCCTTCAGATTTGCATTCCATTCTCCTATCCTTTGCTGAAGGTCTAGCTCAGAGTCTGCCTGTACTGCCACATCATCTGCATACAGCAGCTTTGTTGATCTGTCCCTGCCAACCTGTTTGCTAATGCAGTCCATCACCAGTATGAACAGCAGTGGGCTCAGAGCTGAACCCTAGTGTACACCCACTCCCACTGGGAACCCCTCTGTGAGGCCGAACACTGTTCATACTTGAGTCACTGGGTCCTTGTACATAGCCTGCACTAATTCTACCAATGTTTCTGGGACTTCAAACCACCACAGTACTGCCCAGATCAGCTTTCTTGGGACCTTATCATATGCTTTCTTCAAGTCTAGGAATGCCCAGTTGGACTTTCTCCTCATCTCTCGCTTCTTCTCAAGTATCTGTCTCAATGCAAACATCGGGTGGGTCTGTTGTGCTGCATCCTGATCTGAATCCGAACTGCTCATCTCCCACCTTACATTCTACTACTCTGCATATCCATTTATCAATCACCCTCTCCAGAACTTTCATGTAATGTGGTAAGAGTTTAATGCCTCTGTAGTGCCCACAGTTGTGGATGTCCCCTTTGTTCTTGAACACTGGCATGAGTATGCTTATTCTCCAGTCATCTGGGATACACCTTTCTCTCCACGCTGGTATTTGTACCCTCAGGAGCCATTTCTCCCCTATCTCACCCAGGATTTTTATCATATCTGCTGTGGCCTCATCTGAGCCTGCTGCTTTCCCTGACTTCATCTTCCTTAGTGATGTTCTTACCGCTTCTAAGATGGGCTCCTCTTCTTCTCTCATTGTAGGCTTTTTCTGGGGCACTACAGCTTCTGTGGGGTTTTCTTCATTCAAAAGCTGCTGGAAATACTCCTTCCATCTGCCTTTGATGTTCTCTGGATTGGTGAGCAGGTTGTTGCTGGCATCCCTTATGAAGGGTATCTGACTATCCTCTTTATCTTTCTGTCTTTGCCTTGCAGCCTGATAGAGTTTCTTTGTGCCCCTAACTGAGTCACTTTCCAGAAGTTGGTAGAGTGCCTCCAATGCCCTATTCTTTGCTATTGCAACTTCTTTCTTAGCTTCATTGTTAGCCAATCAGTAGTTCTTCCTGCACTGGTCAATCTTTTCTATCTCCTACATCTTCCTGCACTCCTTCTTTCTTTTGATGACTTCCTGGACTTCTGACTTCCACCTCCAGCTTTCCTTCTGTACCATATTTCCATATCTGGCTTGGCCACATATCTTTTCTGTAGTCCTAACACATGCTGTTTTTAGGCACTGCCACTCTTCTTCAACTCCACCTATTTCCTCCTCTTCTTGGGGTGCTAGAGCCCTGAGTAAATCCTTGAACTGTTGTACTTTCTCTACAGTCAACTTCCAGGTCTTCAGCCTGGTCTCTCTTGACCTTGGAGCCTTCTCTGACCCCTGCCTGCAGCTTATTGTGGCAACTAGTGGTTTATGCTATGGGCCATCTGTTTCACTGGGGATGACTTTGCAATCATGAATTCTAACTCAGTGCCTTTTCCTTACTAGGAGGAAGTCTACTTGAGTTGCGTGTTGGCTACTCTTGTATGTGATCTTGTGACTGTCTCTCTTTCTGAACCATGTGTTGGCTACTATCAAGCCATTTGCCAGACAGACATCTAGAATGGCTTCTCCTTCTTTATTCCTGTTGCCCCATCCATGTGGACTAAGGCAGTCCTCATATCCTGTTCTGTCTGTCCCTATATGTGCATTCAAGTCACCCATTTATCAACACCTATTCATGTTGTCCTGCTTTACCTAGTAGGTCCTGCAACTGCTGTCTGAATGCACTCTTTTCCTCACTATCACAACCCTGCTGTGGGGCATAGGCTGAGATTATGAATACTGCCCTATCTGGAGTCTGATTGCCATGAGTCAGTCATTAATTCTGATTATATCCCTCACTCCCTTCTAAAGCCTCTCTCTCACCACAATTCCTACACAATTTCTACACTGTCCCTGTACCATTTCTAGACTGTCCCCCACCTAAGTAGTAGAGTCTGGATCCCAAGCCAAGTGGATTTGCTGCACTGCCCTTCCATCTCATCTCTTGGATACATAGGATGTCCAGCCTCCTCCATATCATCATGTCATCCATTTCCAAGCTGCATCCTATCAGTGAACCTACATTAAGTGTAGCCATGTTTGGCAGCTTGGTTGGTTTTACATCCAGCTTTCACTCAGCAGAGCTATCCCAGGTAACCCAGGCTGGGCAACTAGACACCGGCCAGCCAGTACCTTATTGATCTAGGGCTGTTGGGCTTTATGGCAGGCACACACTGGCCAACAGTGGCACATATAGCCCTCCCACCCTTAGCAAGGGTCCCCAGTGTGGGTCAGAGTAGGCCGGGTCTTCAACTCCCTTATCACCGGTAACTACCCATGCCCATTTTTGGTGACATTAGTCAATATGACTGAATCACCTAGAGTCATATTTTACACCGTCAAGTGGCTAGCCCTACCACAGTGCACAATCTGTGATCCATGTTCTCCTATCTTAAGGATACTGCACACCACAGTAGATCCCCAAAGCGGTTGGTCTGTACAAGTCTTCCCCCTATAGGGCACCATGTAACACAGCTCTATTCATTGGTGAGTTTGAGATGGAAACACTCAGCATGTTTTTCAGACATTGGAGAAACCCTACGGAGACACAGGGAGAACATGCAAACTCCAAACAGGCATTAGTCAGAGGTCAGGATCGAAATTTGTACCTTGTGCATAGGAGGCGAAGATCTTAACCATTAAGCCATCTGGTCTCTGTTGCTTAGCTACATGCAGATGGGGAAAGCAGTATAAATACTTTTTTAATGTTAGACAATTTATGACACAACATTTCTGATATGAGCTATTTATGAGCCCCAAAGTATCTGTTAGATGTGTCTACCATAGCTAGTACTGATAAGTACTTCTCAAGTTCAAGTAGGAGTCCTTAAATGTGTATCTTGCATGAGTAAACACTTTGCCATCAATCGCACAAACGGTCTGCTTGGTGTCAGTCCAGGGAGATCCAGTATCTGTCAGCCTGGGAAGATATGGTCGACAAACCACACTGCTTTGACAGAGATGGCCTTCACCTGTCGCATTTTGGCTTTTGGTTACTGGCAAAGGTACTTGCTTCCCCCATAGGGCACTTTATAGGTAATGTCACAAGAACAAAATTCCCAATGTAAAAAAAAATCCAGTAGAGACAAACGCAGGGTTATGCTGCTTTATACTAGGAGTCTATATTGGAAAATGCACTCACTGGTAGCACTCATTACCTTGGAAGATGCTGATGTCTGTGCAATCACAGAGAGGTGGTTCAAGGCCACAGAGAGCACCCCGGCCATGCAAGGCTACAATACCTTCCACACATTCAGACCTCAAAATGAGCAGAAAGAACCAAAGGCAGAAGTGTATCCATCTTCATTAAAGACAAATACACCTCAAGACTTGTCAAACAGTACAACTGCCTAGAGCTACTCCAAGTCCAACTTACTGTAGGTAAAACCCCCTTCCATATCATTGTTAGCTACAGGTCCCCCACCATGAACAATGAGAAACACTCTGCCTACCTGGACCTACTTGAGTCACTCACTATACAGCCAAACACCTTGGTCATGGGTGATTTCAACTATCCTTCCATCGACTGGAAGTCATATATTAGCACAAACACACTCGCCCTAAGGTTCCTGTACTTTGTTAATACAAATGCTCTGGAACAGATAGTCTGCACTCCCATAAGGGGCTTGAATGTCCTAGACTTAGTACTCACCAACATATGGGGTCTCTGCGCTATCCCCTGTGTGTTTCCCTTCCATGGTGAGGTCTGATTATAAATCAGTCTAGTTCAAAGTAATGATCATATCTGACCCCACCCTCAAAAGCAAAAAAAAATGAAAAGTTTCTCCAAAGCAAACTATAGCCTGCTAAGTGATGGCATAGTTTCAAACCCCCTGCTACCACTGTCAACAATGACTCCTATATAGAGGTGTACACAAATGCCCTGTATAAATGCCTATACAAATGTATAGACTCGGCTGTACCTGAACTGATCAAAACAAGGTTGTTACAAAATAACAAGCTGCCCTGTGGACATCAAACATAAATAAGTTATACAACAAGAGGAAGAAACTAATGTCTAAGAACAAGACGGAAATTACTTAGCAGAGGAAGGACACCCTCCACAGCTTGAACAAGCAAATTAGATCTCTTGTAAAGACTTTTAAAGCCAACTATGAAGCTAAGCTAGCATCCCTAGCTAAGAATAATCACAAGGGATTCTTTAGCTACATCAGAAATCTAAAAGGGAAAGCCCAGCTTTGTGCTGAATTAGTAGTGGACAGTACCACTCATACTGACCTTGAGGACATTGCCAACCTGCTGGCAGATAGATTTTGCACAAACTTCACCCCCCTGTCTGACCATAAATTTACCCCAGGGGAGTCACCTATGTCCATCTTGGATAAGGGCAGTCGCAGATGATCACAGACTTGCACTGCAAATATAGACCATACAACTTGGTCAATAAGGGAACAAGGGTATAACATGGCTAGGCTTATAAAGGCCCTAGGGCCAATAGCCTAGTAACCTCCTATGAGCCTATGAACAGCAAATTATCAATCTGGTAACATGCAGAACTTTAATATCTTGACAATTGTATATGATTACACATTTGTTTAATTCAGACCTCACAACATCTTCTCTCAAACATCCAGTGATAATATCATCTATGATAAATTCTCCTTCAGTGTTGTAAAAGTCAGACGTGTGCCATGGTGCTTGCATTAAATACTGAGTTCTACAGTAGGTGTGCTTAGTTAAGTAGGGGTTCTGTTCTCACTGTGATTGACTTTGTGTGTGTGTGTGTGTGTGTGTGTGTGTGTGTGTGTGTGTGTGTGTGTGTGTGTGTGTGTGTGTGTGTGTATGAGTGTGTGTGTGTGTGTGTTTGTTTAGTTAGTTGACATTTAAGAGACCCTTTTATACCTAGACATGGTACACTGCTATTACCATCCTCTTCTCTCTAAACACTACCGATGTCATCACTTATAAACTGTTGCTCATCACTCTACATGTCAGACTTGTACTGTGGCATTTGCATTAAGTACTGTGCTTTATAAATACTTACACAGGGGTACTATTCTCATTGTAATCAACTGTGTGTACAGCCAACAATCACTATGGTGGCAATTTTAGAACAATATGTGAGTCCACAGCTATGTTAAACCCTTTTCTGAGCATCTCATTATAGCATACAATGATGATGTCATCCTGTATGACATGCACTCTGACAGGAGTCAAGACAATCCTGTGCTATGGCAGTAACATTAACTACTGTGTTTGCAAGCTACTTTCCCTACACATATAGGGGTTCTAATCTGACAGAGTGTCTGTACATAGGCCTATCACTTTGGAAACAATTTTACACAAGTGTGTGACTCCACATCCATGTTCTACAACTCTACCAACATGTTCTCCTCAGCATATAATGATGGCACAGTGGTGCAGTCATTAACATTGTCACCTCACAGCAAGAGGTTCTCTGTTTTGATTCTCAGCTGGTGTGCCTTCTGTGCTGAGTCTGCATGTCCTCCCTGCATTTGTGTGGGTTTTCTCCTGATGCTCCAGTTTCTCCCAAATTAAAAAGATGTGTCTGAAGTGTTTCTTCCTGGGCCTCCACTGAAAATTGGCTTGTTCGAAGTTGGACTTTCCTGGTAAACAAATGTTAAATAAAATAAATGCTATCATACTCCATAAACTGCAACATGACAGTGTTACAATCAGACATGTGGTGTTGCTACTGTGACATTGCATGGCATTCATCTTCTATACCTACACAAATGTAATGTTCAAATCAGGCCCAGTCTACTGCTCTGTGTGTGTGTGTGTGGTTAATTGTACATTATGGTCATTGTATGATCTTTGAAATCGTTCTTCATTTCACTGCCACTTGGGAAACCTTTCACATAGCCCCATGCATCCACCATCCTCATTTATCCCTGACCACATAACATGCTTCCAGCAAAGGAGTGGAGGATGTCACATGTTAAATATGCGTACACACATCAAGAAGCAAAGTCCTTTCATGAGCCTCTACAAGCCATCTCCAGACCACTGCATGTGTGATTGCTAATTCTGTCATGATGTGGTACACATATCCCATATGGACAGTGGCAGAATGTAATGCAATCCAATAAATATAAACATACTCACAATAGTCTTACAGCTTCCATAATACAGATATAGGGATTTGTTTTTACATGGTATAATAATGGCTAGGATTTCATGTGATGTTGGCCATTAGCTTAATAATGCCCTATGACCCTATGAACAGTTGCTGTCATTGACATGTGGTATATTGGGGTGTGGATGTACAATATTACAAGAGGGTCTTACAACCTGTAATGTGAGCTAATGTATTGATGGTCATGGATGCCATTGCAGTACATGATCCTTCTATAACAGCTGTAGTAATATGCCTCCTGAGAACTGTTGACATAGTATGATACACTATTATGTATATTTGTAGTGTATTAGGACTTTTGTTGTTGTAGTGGAGCAGATCAGCTTTCTACATAGTTCTCATTCCACCATCAGAGTGACACTTGCAGTATGGCACAGGTGTGCATTTGTCTGCATTCCATCATTAAATGTTTTGTGACAGGCATCAATATCAATTTGTTTCTATTACATGGTCACATAAGTCTTGTCTCATACATATGCTGTCATGCTGTGATATACACAACCAATGTATCACATGTTTTGATGCAACTGCAACCTTGTGGAATTTATTGTATATGCAGTTGTGTTGCTATACCCAAGGATTATTGAGGTGGTTAGCAGCACCATTGTGTGACTATTAGCATTTGTGGCAGGAAATATTCTTCATCAGCCACAAACCATTGTCTGCAATGTGTCCTGATATGACATCAGGCCACTCAAACACAGCTTGCCCATGAAAGACATATAGGCATATGTTGTGCAACTGATGTAAGTATGTGACATTGGTATAGTTGTACAACTGTGTGCATAGCAACAGTGTGTGGAATGTGATGATTGACCAAGGTTGTATTTGGAAGTCTTTTCAAAACTCATGTATTCCAATAAATATGGAATGTTAAATGGAATGCACAACTAAGCACATATCTGTGTGTGGAGGCTAGTAGACATATCCAACTGGAGGAAATAGGCAATCTGCTAGCTGACAGCTTGCCTCTCACAACATGCCGCTATCACCAATGGCCATCAACCAAAGTATACATGCAAACATTACTCACTTTTTATTCTCAGGAGGACAGCTCATCTGTGAGCTCTCTACAGCTAATAACACAGAATTAATGGGGCCTGACAACATCACAGGTTGCCTATAGCATGACTTAAAACCTGACCTACCAGCCAAAGTTGGATCTATACTTCAGCACAGCCTATGTTACCATAGATGGGTGTACAGGAATATGCATCCTTCTAACCGGGGGGGGGGGGGACCTCACCTGATGCATGGAGTTATAGACCCATCCTGACTCTCCTCATCTGTGAGGTAGGCCACCAAGTCATCATGGACCTTCTCTAAAAGGACACAAGTAATATCCCGACTGTGAACCAAATCCATGTTTGACTTATTAAGGCTACATCATGTCTGTTACATCTGTTCACTGTCTAGAGGAAGGTTACCAGGGGCATGTATGATGACAACACTATCATCCTGTGTAACGTGACCTGGCCAAGGCATGTGGCAGAAATCCACAGTCAGGTATTACAGAGAAAATGTCTCAAATGGCCATAAACACTTATGTCACCAAGTGTGTAGACAATTGGATCTCATATGTGACAGAAAAATATGCTGCAGTGTGTGAAGTCACCTCTATCTAGAGTCAAGTGGCCAGGTCCACACCTCAGCACTCTGTCCTATGCCCTTTCCTGTCCATTATTTAAGTCTCAGACATCAAAACTGACTTGCACATCCTTTCTCCAACCAGCTTTGTGGAGGACTGCAAATTGTGGACAATCACTGAATCCAAATGTGATATTGGTATAATGCGGACAGTATCAACACACACAAAGGATTGCTGCCATAGCAATGGAGACACAATAGATGAAGAAAAATCATAGGGGGGTTAGTTCCATTATGAAAGTAAATGCACAAAATAATTATAATAAAAACAGCACACCCCTATGAGCAGACTGAGTGGTCTGAGACCTGTGTATGCAGGTATATGGTATGCAGAACGTTTGCCAGCATGTGACCACTATCTTGAATGTAGCACAACTCCTGAGCATGTGTACAGCATCCACATCAAAGGGCATTATAATTTCATTGTTCTCAGCCCTCATAACACCAATAATTGAGTACAATGCACTCTTTTGCGTGTACCTCCCAACATACCTTCCAAGTATGAGTTACTCAAGTGTACCACTTTTGCCACATCTTATTACCAATACCTAAGTATTCTTTTTGGTGCATACACATTAGGGTTTGACAGTGCAGAACTCCCTTCAAGGTGTTATACAAGATGCATGTGTGATACGTGTTCCTGTGACACATACAATAAATGCATAGCTGATTGACAACATTGATGGCATGGGTTACATTCATGAAAGTATGGACTGTGGCATATATATATATATATATATATATATATATATATATATATATATATATATATATATATATATATATATATGGCATGCACACCCGTTAACTAGCCAGGATTGCTCATAATTTCAAATACAGGTGTAACAGTGACCCTCCTACCACTTCCAGCAGATGTTAAATTTTGAGGAAGGTGTGCTTGAGCCCCCACAGAGATTGCAGACAAATCATAATAGTTGTACAAGTGTGTTCTTGCAGAACCATCTATGGTCACTCAGAATCACAGATGTTATGTCAAAGACATGGGATTACTGGTGGTATTAAGCTGATATTATCCATGATTGTGTCTTCTTCTGTCTACTGTTGTCCATGAGCCTGTTACTATGTGTCACACTTGGTTGAGACCTATGCTGACATTACATTCATATTCAGGCAACTCATTCTGCACAGCTTCACAATATGGACCTAACCCTTGTTATATATACCATCCCTGATATATGTCCTGTTCGTTGTTCATGTCAGAATGCTTATATCACAAAGAATCTTCTTCATTGATATGTCCCCTTATGTGTCAGTCACATAATATACAATAATTGTGCAGTACATACTGTAGCATGTTGAGATGTGATTAGTGTCCATGCTAAAACTGTCCACATTGACATGCCCTCATCTGCTAATTACAATGTTTCACCTTGTCCTCTTCCCCTGTGTTCATTCCTACAATTCATCTGTGTGTCCCTTTTCAATACACATACTTCCCCTGACTATTTATTTATAATGCAATCTATGTACCCTTACTGATCATTTACACCACTTTTAGTCAGTATGCCTAAAATAGGTTTTCACAATACTCTGCACTGATACACTTTCATGTAATGTGTCAGAACACTATACTCTATACATTGCTTTATTAATAACAGTGGTAGTTATTGTGGCTTTCTGCACAATCCCACAGACGTAGTTTGCCCTTAGGTAAAAAGGTTTACATGTCTGCAGGTGTTAGTGTTGCTTTACATGGTTTACTGGCTGGCAACACTGCTGCTGGTGACAAAATTGTGCTTGTTTACTTTTAAGTGAGGAGTATGGCATGCATATGTAATTAGCACTGCTGCTCATCACGCTAACATGTAAACTCCATGTAGTTTTCACTCTAAGCCTACATGGAGTTTATTGAATCCCCAGGTATGTGATTTCAACTTTTTTTCACATAAACAACAGCTACCCCACATGTATTTCAACTGATTTCACACACAAATGTATATTAGTCCTGTGAAGCCAGTTGGTTAACTGAGCAAACAAAAAGAAAATAAGTTACTTTCATCAAAAATCATCTCCAGCTCTATCCAGCAATTTCAGTCACTTTGGTGGGTATGCTTCATTGAAACATGATAAAGAAATAACACCTCTCAACTCCCTACTTTAACAATCAGAGACAAAGCAAAACATAATGATGGCCCCAAATCAGAGAAAGATTTGAAATATTGCTTTTATATACTCAGATATGTGGCACAGTAACAATGTAATGATTACAAGGCTATGCTTTTTCTGAAGGACATGAAGTATGAAACTCAAACATTTGTCATTATTTAATGACTGCAGTCCTCAGTAGTTTGCCAGACAAAATACAAGTCAGGGACATTCTACAAAGTCTGGGACAGTTTTGACTTGGTATAACACAGACAGTAGCCTTGTAAGGCAAGTGACAAGGTGGTATCTTGCTTTCAAATATTAGTCAAAGACAAGGGTATTCTGTGAAAAAGAGAAAGTTTCAAATTTGTTTTACGCAATGATTGGCCAGAGAGGAAATCTTCCAATTTGTTTCACACAAATGTACTCTAGCCCTTTGTGATGACCGTGCCCTGGCCCAGCAGTCAAGGAGCCTCAATCCTCACCACTAACACACAGTAAAGTACAATTTCCTTTAAGTGCACACAGAGATCACAGTCATAGTCTGGGGCTGGCTGCTCCCTTGCTCACCAGATCCCCAATAAGACTCCCCACTGGCACAGCTATAGGGTCCAGGTCTCAGCCTAACTGGGCAAGCTAGAACCTCCAGTACCCTCTCTGTCCAACCAGTGCTTTGTGTCCCTGCCAAGTAGCTGACACAACACACACTTTGAGATAAGTATTTATACAACTGCACAGACACTCCTGGGAAAGGCTGACACAGATTCTCCAGCTGTGCCAATTTACCCAGACTATATGGTAGTAACTACTGCCACCACCCAGTTAATAATATCAGCTACTGAAAAGGCCCTTAAAAGGGTGTCCAATTATTACTGTGCAATATTAATATCCAATGGTAATGTGACTATTCAGTCTAAGGCTTATTGGAAGGGCTTAGACAGTAAACTCTATAAATATATAATGTACTCTAAAGCATAATTTATCTCTACATAAACCAGCCACAGGTAAAAGGTTTTAAAAATATTTAATAATAAATAATTAAAACACAAGACAAAACTACTACACCACAGAGATATCTTAGAGTTCAGAGATCACACAGAAACTTAAAATAATACAGTAGGACAGGTCTGATTTCAAAGAAAAATACCTAATTAATCTTTACTAGCTTTAACTATTCCTACAAGGAATCACAGTGCTAAGACTTACATGCGAGCATAAGGCAGAGTGCTGGTAAGTTAGATGTCCAAAGATCAAAATGCTTCTAGTCTCTTGTGAGAAATAGTATTTAAACATTACTAACAAACATGTCTCTAAGGCCCTCCCAAAATTACATCATTTTTGACATTTAGGTTTTCCCAGTATTCATATTCCATCATCTTAACACCTGGTCTGAGTTCTCAGGCCACAAACTGCATTATTTAGCAATCTAACACCTCCTCGGAAACTTACAACAATACAAGACATTTCACATGTATATGCTAGCAGAAACCAGAGCAATAAAGCCCTTCCACATCTAAATTCTAGTCATAAACTTTAGCATTAAAACAATGGGCATGAAATCTTCATCCAGCCGCCCTGGAGCCGAATTGTAACATTAAAGAGATTCATAAGATCTTTTCAACTTAAAAAGACACATGAAATACTTGGCTTGATTTTCCTTACAGCAGATGGCAATGTTGCAACAATCTTGAGGTTCACATTTTACAGTGTTTTTCTTTCATTTAAAAACACAAGCCTGTATTTTGCATTTATTTATACAGTTGATAGAATTATATATCAACTTCTGTTTGACTAGGCTGGCAGCCTTCACCCATCTTTCCCCAATCATCACGTCCTTAATGCCAGACTTTAAACAGAGGAAATGAAGAGAGCAAGTCGCTTTCATCTACAGCACAGCACAACTGCACCCACCTGCCATGCCACTCCCATTCAGCATAAGAAAATAGTAAATATTCCAAATTTATTGCACACAAATGCACACTAGGTTTTAATGCCAGGTGTTAAACTGAGCAAGTGAAGATGGCAAGATGATTTGATACACAGCACTGGTTATTCCTACCCCATCTGATGCCTACTAACATATTAAGAGAAAGAGAGAGAGAGAATACATATTCCACTTTATTTCACACAAACACAACACTAGCCCTTAATACCATGCTTTATATGAGCAAATGAAGAGGATAAATTACTAACATCAATAATGTAGCTAGCCACTACCACCCAATAATCACAGAATAAATAAAATTTACTTCACATAAAAGTACACTAGTCCTTTAAACTGAGAAAATGAATAGTGCAAAGTTACTTTCATCCACAGCATAGTTAAACTCCCCATCAAACAAATTGTTTACCTGCCAGCAAATTTAACAAAAAAATTGACAAAGAAACCAAAAACATGAGATGAAATCAAGAACAGCTGAGAGGTATGAGGCTTGACTGAGGTGAGTGAAAGTAATTTAGTTTGGTAATGCCCCCACTCTTGCCAGAAAATACACTTATATCAAGTACATAGAAAAAATGTGAGTTGTGAAAGCGCTAACCCTTTATTTTTCTGTTTTCTGTTTTATTGTTTTCTTTGAACATTAAAGTTTCTGGCCTTGTAAGTTGCTGTGCAGTTTATTTCCACTAATTTCATACATTTTACTGCACTATACTGCACCCTGCATCCGTTTTTTTTGTTTTCCACTTTTCTCTTTCTATTCGGAGAAAGGGACATGGCAGAAACAGCTGAAATGGAACCTATACTCAATCAAGATATGGGAGCTACAGGTTGTGAATGACTGATTCGTATTTTAAACATTTCAGAAAATGCATTGTTAAATATAAATGGTTTAAAAGAAGAAAATAAAATGGAGAAGGGTCGACAGCTGCATGAGTTTATTCAGTGCCACAAAGAATTGGAAAATAAATTATATAGGTACAAACGTTTACAGTGGCAATGTTTGCACCTAAAGGCTTCTCTGCAACATAATGTTATTCCAAGGGGACTTAGAGTACTCAGCATGCCGAGTTATGGAAATGAGTATCCTGATTTGTTAAGGAGATGGCAAGAATTTAACTTGCAATTTAGTGCTCAGTATATCAACTTGCTTATTGATTTTTTCCTTCCTATGGAGAACGAACTGAAAGATGAGATTCTTTCATGTCAGAATACAATCTTTAATCATTTTACAGTTGATATACTTGGAGACAAACTGGACTTATTACAAGAAAACATTTTCTCTTATGAGAAACATTTGCAGCTTGCAAAAGTTAAAAAATTTCAGAGAGACTGCAAACATTTTCAAAGTCAGCAAGTCTTTTCCTGGCCTAGAGACTCCGCTGACAGATTTGCCATAGGATCGGTCAATCAACATAACAACCAACGAAATACATCTATTCAAGTTGCAAATGCAAAGCCCACTTCTACATCTTCAGTGTGTGCAAAGACAATGGCTAGTAAGCAGCAAACTGTTTCATCAGTTAATACAATCACTGACCAGCTTGCATTATTGGCTCCAATGTCTGATAGCCTTCAACCTTCAAAAGAAAGCAATATATATATATAGAGAGAGGTAATACCCTCTACATCAGCTACATGTAACACTATTACAAAGGACTTTTCTGCCTCTAATGGCTTTTTTAACCCAATTGGTTCTACTATTTAGACGGAAAACAATTGTTCAGCTAGTTTTTTACTAAGGGACCCATTACCTATAAAGAATCGCTCGAGGAGTGTAACAAGGAACGGGAGCCTGCAACACTTCTCCAGTTCAGAAAGGAATCAACAAATAGTGAAAAGAAGACATCAGTAAATACAGGTTTAATTTTTAACATTTCTTCCATTGAACTAAGTACTGAACAGTTATTGTTACTAAACAAAGGTCTCTCCTTCATTCCTGCGAAGAGAGCAGACCATGCTGAAATGTTAAAAGATTTAAGACTATTGGGAAGGAGTCTTACACTAAAAAATATGTTTTCTGAAAATATAAGTAGTACCAATAATTTTTATAAGAAACCTAGCACTTTCAGTCCTAGCTTTGACTCTGTAGTTCAATCTTTTATTAATGTATGTGAATTTGAATTTAGGCAGCTTTTTGTTGAAGGAACTAGAAGCAATTTTTATAATATGTCTAGTAGTGACCTCTCAGCCTTAAATGAGTTAAAAATGTTATAGTCAATTGTAATTAAACCAGCATATAAAGGTGGAGGGATAGTGGTTTTGGACAAGGATTTATATTTAAAGCAAATTATGACACTGTTAAATGATGTAAACCCATACCAACGTATTTCTAAACTGGTTGCAAACAGTATTATGGAAAAGGTGTCTTTTTTAGTGTTTGATTTATTAATGACAGAACTTATAAATGAAGACTTGTTTAAGTTCTTTAATTTAGCCCATCCATTAATTCCAATGATTTATGGATTACCTAAAATTCACAAAAATAAGAATGTCCCACCTATGAAACCTATTGTGGCTGGAACAGGATGGTGTACCAAACCACTATCGATTTTTTTAGAAAATAATTTACATACAATATTAGACACGTCATACTATTTTGAAAGATACTAAGTCATTTTTAGAATAACTACATACCTGATTATTGACTATTGACAGTGATTACATTTTTGTTACATTAGAAGTTGAATCACCTTTTACTAGTGTTCCCAATGATAAGGGTATTGAAATGATTAGGAAATTCCTGACTGTGAAGAGCTGTTATTCTGACAATAAGGTTAAGTTGATTTGTGCATTGCTAGAAATTGTGCTTGAAAATAATATCTTTACTTTTGAAAATGAAATATATTTTCAGAAAATTGGTGTAGCTATGGGCACAGCTTGTGCCAATAGCTACACCAATTTAATTCTAGCACATTGGGAGCATACATCTATACTAACAGGAACTAATGAGTACTCTGACAAAATTCTTTGGTATGTGCGTTTTGTGGATGACATCTTTGTGTTGTGGAAGGGAGATATACAGGAACTAGATAATTTTGTTGCTTATATGCACAATGTTATTGATTTTTTTGAATTTCACATATAAACACTCTTATAATGAAATAGAATTTCTTGATGTACTTCTTACAAAATCTGAATTGAATGAAGTTTCCAGCAGTATTTTCAAGAAACCTACGAGGAGAAACACCCTTCTACACAAAAGAAGAATGCATCCAAGACACATCCCTAGAAATGTGCTCAAGAGAAAATTTTTTAGAGTGCTTCGACTACATAATAATGATACAGATGCCAAAAAAGCTCTTACAGATCTTAAATTAGAATTTTTAGAATGGGGGTATTCCGAACTAGATATAGATGTGATAATTAATGAAGCATGGACATATAGATCAAGCAGATGCAAACCATATTTTGATACCACTATAGAAGAATCACATCCTTTTAAATCTTCTTCTAGTACTGGGGACACCTTTATGGTTTTCCTTCAATACTCAAGTGACATTGATAGTTACTGTGATATCATTAAGAAAAATTGGAATATTTTACATGATATTCCAGGTATTATGAATAAAGTTGGTACCATCCCCCCTTCTCTTTTAGAAATAATAAGTCTTTGAAGCAACATCTTTGTAATAAACCCACTTCTCTTGCTAAACCTATTTCAATGAGAACAGGTACCTTTCCATGTAGAAAATGTTCAGCGTGTAAATATATTTATAGGAATGCTACTTATATACACCCTTTTTGTAATTTTAACATTTCATTGCATTACTATGCAGATTGCAAACCTGAAAACATTGTTTATTTTTAATTTTGTGAGAGATGTTGTGTACTACGTGGGAAAAACAAATAGGTGTTTCAAAGACAGAATTTTAGAGCATATTAGAGATATTAAAAATAAAAAGGATACAAATACCTTAGCAATCCATGTCACACAGACAAATTCTTCACATACTTTTATATTTTTAATACTGCAGGTCATTGATAACACCATTAGAGGAGGTGATCTGGAAAATCGGACAGAGGCTGCTGAGCAGAGGTGGATTCTCTTGCTAAATGCAAAGAAACCTCCCAGCCTCAATAATATGTTTTCATTAAAACCCTTCTTAAAAGCATGTCCTTTAAAACATAAATAAATTCATATACATGTTTTTTTTAATATACGTTTTACATTGTTTTATTTATATTTATATGGCTTTTTAGTATTCCATCTTATTTCTATGGATACTTTTTAAATGTTTTAGATACAGAGTTGTCATTATATATTTGTATGTTAGCATATTTTATAATTAATTTATCTGTTTGGAGGTTTCTCTTTAAAAGACAATTACATCAGATGACAACTAGATGCTGCTATATAAAGATGCCTTTAGTTTGTTTAAAACTGTCTGTTGAAGCGACCTGTGAGTCGTGAAAGCGCTAACCCTTTATTTTTCTGTTTTCCCTTTTATTGTTTTCTTTGAATATTAAAGTTTCTGGCCTTGTAAGTTGCTGTGCAGTTTATTTTCACTAATTGCATACCTTTTCTGCACTATACTACACCCTGCATCCGTTTTTTTTTTGTTTTCTACTAACCTTCTAGGAACAAAACAGTGATTTGTTTATTTTTGCTTTTATTTCTTCCATGTCAAATTGAAAGGTTAACTTTAAATTTAGCCATATTCCTAAGTGCCTGAATTTATTAGTGGTTTTGATAAGTTCTGTATTGTTATGTATGTGCCAATTTTGGGGGATCAAGGCAAGTTTTGCTGTACTTTTACCTATATAGAATCCATGCCGATGTCTAAACTGGGCAGAGTATTTCTGGATGCAAAAGGAAATTTGTAAGTATGCTAGCTTTTGAAGAAGTTTTCCAAAGCCTGGAAGAATGGAGATGGGACTGAAGATGAATGAAGAGAAGGACTTAACAGTTTTAGACAGATGCTTTAGTACTGCAACTTTCCAGATTGTGGGCAACATGTTTAGCTTTAGAAATACATTGAAGATGTGGTGTAAGGGGATGAAGAGGTATTCTTTACACAAGGACAGGAATCAGGGATACGAGTTGTCTGTCTCAGTGTGGGCATCATAAGGAACAGTGTCTAAAGGTTCTTCCATTTCATTTCTTCTTAAGGTATCAGAAGTAGTAGGGTAGTGAATTCTGGAGGGAGAAAAGTTCTAAAGAGGATAGGGAAGACAGAAGGACTGCTTTTGAAAAGTTGGAAAGTTGAGGGAGGTTATAGAATTTGTATAGAAAGTTGCTGCAGTTGATGTGAAAGTGTAAGGATAGTAAAGAGTAGAGTTTGGAAAGGGAATTTGGACCCAGGAAATGCTACACATGTAATTCTGTGGGCATTGTCTACAGAGCAAGTTGCCTTATATGCAATGCATTCTATATTGGTAAGACAATTGCCCCAAAGCACTATCTAGTTAACTGGTTTACCCGAGGTCCCACAGTAGGTAATGAAAGCTGAAAAGGTTCAAACTTTGCACCCCTGGCACAGAAGAAGCTCATTAACAATTAACAATTCAGAGCTGTATTCCTCTCCTCTGTGCTAACTGCCAGACATAGTAACAGTTTCTAATTAAATGCAGAACTCCATTACAGTCCAGTCTTGTAGAGAAGGAAATCACAGTAATATGCCAAAATTCATAATGCATGCTGAAGATCAGATGGTTCGAATTATCACTCCAAATAATGCAGACTATATGAACTGATAAATGTCAGTGCCTTCACACTAACTGGAGGCTGTAAAGTCGATACTGCAAAAAATATATTACTAAAAGGCAACATATTTAGACTGTACAGTAAACTCTCAGTTAACCAGCACCCATGGGGATTGGTAGATGCCAGAAAACTGTAGTTTTGGTTGCTTGAGAGTTACTATTAAAAATAGGCCTGATTAATACTGTACCCTATACTATACCATACCATACCATACCATAAACACTGTATTGATTTGATTTTAATATTGAAATACAGTAATTAAAAGCCTGGCTGAGGGGGAAAACTGGAAGTGCAACATATAAAAATTGAATTGAATTGTTCATAATGTGTAGTATTTCTATTTTTTTTCTGGTTGCTTGAGGATGCCGGTTGCTTGAGTTCCAGTTAACTGAGAGTTTACTGTATTAAACAATCCAGGCCTATTAATGAATTAGTTCATTTTTTTAGTATAATGAATAATGCAGCACTATTAAAGACAATATAGATACTACAGCAGCTTTTGTTCAACAACTCACAAGCCATACCCAACAAAAATCAGAGCAAATAATCCATACAACACATAGTCCCTACTTCCAATTGTCCCAAAGCATTGTCTGGTTAAGTGACTTGCAGAAGGTTACATATTAGGCAAGTGAGGGCTAAGGGAATCAAACCTTCTACCCCAAAAACTACAGCCCTTGACACCGGTAACAGTAGTATTAATCCACTACACTAATTGAAACAGTGGGATGCAGAAGCCATGTATTTCAACAGATATACACAGATGTGACCATCAGTTATGGTTTGCTTAAAGTCACACAGTAGGCAAATGGAGGTGAAAGGGCTTAAACCCTGTATTTTTGACTACAAACAGTTTAATATCTCAGTGCCTGAACTGCCAGACAACTCCTATGCACATAAAACAGTTAACAGAACAATAGGTTTTGTAGCAACATGCATTTTCTGAACAACAAAGCTATGAAACTCAAATGAGTAGCATTACTACTGACTGCAATCCTCGGTGATTTATCAGAAAATGAAGTGGCAAATGATGGCCTGGTAACTGATGCACAGAATTAAGGCTCCAAGCTCATAATGAACTGCTTCCAGTAGTCAATGGCATGGGGTTTGACTCTTTCAGCATCCATTTGTCTCTTGTGTGACTGAACAAACTCACTTACCAGACAGTCAGTGCTCTTAAAAAGTTCTGTTTTTCTGAAATAATAATGATAATTATGAAACTTTAGTTATTATCCTTTTTAGTGACTTAATACTTAATTGATTGTGGAATAAAGTGCAGATTTGAATGTTGAATGGGAGAACAGCAGACACACACAAACATGACTTTGTTTCTCCAGCACGGATTCAAAATCATTTAATTCCACTGCTTAAGCCTGATTTCAATAGCTACTTGTGCATGTTTCAACTCTCATTCCATGTAGCTATGCCACATAAGTCTCCACTCCTGCTTTATTCAAAGGCCCAAATCCCACACAGTGCTTCATTCCAAGTCCCCAGAAGCAGCCCAACTGCTACTTCCTGTTACTGGCTGTACTGTGAGGGAGGAATGTGTGCTTGCTGCTTCCTGTAAAAAGGTCCATGAAAGAGACTTTTAAAAATATTTAGTCATTAATTTTTACTCTGCAGTTTGTGCTATAAGTGTTAAAGAGTTAAAATTAAATTTTTAAGTTGGCTAGCCATGGACCCTCCTAAGGCTGTGGGCCCTTGTTGGCTGCCCAGTTTGCCCCTATTATAGTTTACCACAGACGTAGGCCATTCTAGGTTCATAGGTTCATAGGTTCATACTAGGCTATCTGCCCTAGGGCATTTATAAGCCTAGCCAGAATGTGTTTGGCTTTCGTCACCCATTTTAAATTTATTTTGCTATGCCCTTTTTCGAGGTTAGTATACTGTGCCTCTGTCTAACAGTGACACAGAAGTGATACCCGGGGTAAACCTACGATCTCCCATCCACTCATCAAGATTCCTCTTGAAGAGAGTCAATGAGGGACTCTGCCTAACCTGGACTGGGATTTTATTCCAGAGTGAAGGGAGCCTCTGGGTTATGAATCTGTCCCTCCAGCATGTCCTATTTATTTCAGTGCTGAGGTTCAAGTCTCTCGAGCGTAGCTCGATGGGATTTGGATTTTCTGAGGTGCAGCATGTCCATTAATTCGGGTTGGACATGGCTTTATACGTCAGGCACAGATCGCCTCTGAACAGGTGGTATGCCACTGAGTAGAGCTGGAGTTTCTTTAACCGGGCAGCATATGGCATCTGTTTGAGCCCTTTGATCCTCTTGGTGAGGTACTTTTGGGGTCTTTCCAGTTGCTGCAGGTGTCTGGTAAGGTACATCCCAAAAGGGGCATTGTACTCAATTATGGGCCTGATGAGGGATGAGTAAAGAGGCACGATGACCTCCCCTGATCTAGATGTGAATCCCTTCATGATTAGGTGGGCTATATAAAATGTTTTTCTAACAACTTTGGCCACGTGGTTGTCAAATGAGAGATTGCTATCAACTTGGGTCCCCAGGTCCCTAATTACTTCTTCTGTACTTAATGGATTACCACCTATGTGGTAATTTGTGGGCACTTTGTTTTTGCCAAAGGGGATGACTATACACTTTTTGGCATTTAGCTTGAGGCCATTTTAAGTAGCACTCAAGCATGCAATTCATGTCAATGTTTCTGAACTTATTTTTCAGTGGTTATGCATACCCATATGCCTGATTCTTCTTGACCATTCATGTCCTGCACATAGTCTGTCCTATGCAGGGAAGATTACCTTTTTTCAACCCACCAATCTATGCAGCATCAGACGTTACATGTGGAATCATAATTCATCCATTCTGACTCAGATAAAATTTTGGTAGGGTCAAGGGGGAAGTACTATTCTTGGACTTTGAGGTGCACTCTGAGTCACTGACAGAAGCTGGCATAGGTTATTTTTTTACACTCTTTGCCATCTGCCTGTTGACCATCATTCCCCTCCCAGTCAATTGGCCTAGTCTTTCCTCATCAATGGGGTGAGGGTTGATTGGGAAGGTCCATCATTTACACAGCTATTAGGGTGATTTAAGAATTTCTCTATTTAGCCCTATGTTTCCCCAATGAAGGTTTGGATTGCAACACCAAAGGGGAATGTGAAAGCACCTGTCCACATTAGTCGATCCTCACATTTTCAAGGGACATTGCCAGCAAGCACCAGAGAAATCACACTTCCCCATGTGCTCCTCCAGCACCTGCTACCCTACCCACCTCTGAGAGAGGTAAGTGGGCTATATAACACTTCACTTCTCTCCCTCCCTCCCAGATCCCTCCACTGCTGGAGATGCCAGTCAGATTGCTTGGTCTTAGTAAGGGCTCCTTCCCTCTGCACCATAGAGTCAGGCATTAACCAGAGTTATTTGAAGAAATTTCTTGAAGGTGGGCTATCATTCTAACCTCTGTCCTTTGCTTACTTCTTTCATGTGTATGAAGCTTCACCATAGTAATAACCTTATACTTCCTTAATGTGTATTTGTTATTCCATATGTGTACAATTTTTCTTATCGCAATCAGTATTCACCTCCCTGACTATACAAGTGGTGGTACTGCACTGAACATGTACACCCCCCACTAGAAATGGAAGAAAAACATTGACTAATCTAGCTCCCTACCCAGTTAACAACAGATTTCCTGTGTGTGTGTGTGTGTGTGTGTGTGTGTGTGTGTGTGTGTGTGTGTGTGTGTGTGTGTGTGTGTGTGTGTGTGTGTGCGTGTGTGTGTGTGTATATCAGAATGTAAGTATATGAGAGAGCATGTGCATGTGGGTATATATATGCATGCATGTTTGAATGTGTTTTGTCATCAGCAGATTCAGTCACATAAAGTCTAGTTAGATTTCATGGTCTGGATAATGTTCATAGCATCGGTGAAGGCTTTTTGATTGCTTATAACTTTTACTACCCTGTTCAGTCTTTGTGATCATAAAGTGTGAGAGAAACTCATGTTAATGAGTTACAAGAACATTTCTGCTTATTCTTATCTTTAATAAAAATGAATTTGATATGGCCTCCGTCAGTGTGTTGTACAGTGCCAGTGTTATAACATGTAACTAGTACATGTTCCATCATACAATGACTCTGCAACGCCGATGGCCTTTTTTGTTTTGAGTCCAAAATATGAGTTCTATCTAAAGCAAATTTGCTGTTCAATTTCTACGTTCTCTTGTCTCTGTCTCCTTGAGACATCAGTTCTCAGTTCTTCAAGCTAAAAATGTACCTTTCTGGGCATAGTGCCTTCAAGAGTAATCCTGTTCACACTGACGACATCAGGGAATGAATTTGCATCATGGTTTTCATACAAAAAGAATGACAGCACTGAACAACTCTGTTTATACCATACTGTTTTTGAAACAGCACAGATCATGAAACTTAATCAAGACTTATTGATTGTACTGAAAATTTCAGAAATTCTTCATGACTAGATTATCTGACCTGTGCCAAACTGCTCAACACACAAACACCATCTAATATTTATTTATAGACAACATCCTTACTTTGGTATGTGTTTACTTCCCCATACTGTACTGTCCCTACCAGCATTTCTTAATACAGTAAAAAAATAATACAAAAGCAAGTTTATATTTGTCTGTACTTTTAATTTTCTACTGAAACCACTGCAGGTGTATTCTCATTCTCTGAAATTAAATGCACTCTATGAGCAGCCGTACACAGATTAAAGAGTACAGTCCCCACAGCAGGTGGGAAGAGACAGAATATTTCATCTGAACTTATTATCAGAAGATAATAGTCTGGAAGGTTTGCACTCTAATGCAGTAATATGTATTTTATGACGATATGGGTTGTCCTTTATAATAGGTGAAAATAAGTCAAGAAGTTAGATATGAGCACTTCTTCCCAGCACTGAATGGATTTCATTCCACCTTTCTTAATTCATACATATCTATCACGCCAGCAGTTGGATCGATTCCATGCAGAGGATAAAGCAAATATTAGTCATGTGGAATAACAGTCCTACCATTCTCTGCTTTCTGCAGTTATCAGTCTTAATAATTAATGATTAATTAACTAATAATTTTCCACAACAGTCAGATTGTACAATACAAATATCAGTGCATGCAATCCATAATTATTTTCACAATGTTGGAAACTATTATTCCGCTTTGTAAAACCAAGAACATCTTGTCCTTCTTATTCAGGCAATACTCCTCCTAGCAAGGCAAGAAACCTACGTTGACAACAGAGAACTATTACAATATTTTATAGTAACAGTGCATGAAATTGTAGAAATTATCCTTAAAAACAGTAATACAAACAGATTTGAGATACTGTTATTTTTTAGTTAAAAATACATCTTCCACTATTGTATAAAGTGACACCATTTCATTATAAAAATATGTTTTAAAATTGTGCTTATTTTGTTGAATAACCACAGCACATATAAGCTATCCATAAATGTGTCATCAAACCCACAGTTTTATTCATTACCACTTAAATGTGAAAATGAGAAAGCTGGAAGCTATATTTTACAGTCATTAAGCCGAAAGAAGAAGAAGAAGACTGTTCCCCTTGCTATTCCATTTTTTTATCATCAGTGTGAAATGTCAAACTGAACAGCAGAGGGCAGCAGTGTCACACATTATAAACCTAGAAACAGTGAGCACATACTTCCCAGGTCAGATTTACTTAAATAGTAGGCGGCCCTTGAGTAGTCCTTTCTTACAGACCGCACACAGTACCCTATGAACCCTTTTCCTTCCAACGCGTACTTATTTTAACATCATGTAGCCGCTGTTGAAAAATTGCAGCTATATAATCCATAAATGTTTCATTTCCTGAATGTGTTGATGCTTTAAACTGTGCATATTTCATCTACCTTTGGCTATTTGTTTTTCTTTCTAAGCAATATTTACAGTCCTCAGACATATTTTTTTCTACTGGCTGAAGAAGTTTTATATTGTCTGATATAAACAGATAGATGTGTGTGTGTGTGTGTGTGTGTGTGTGTGTGTGTGTGTGTGTGTGTGTGTGTGTGTGTGTGTGTGTGTGTGTGTGTATACGTGTGTGCATGTATGGGGGTGAGTAATACATGCATGTATATGCATGATATGTGTGCGTATGTTTGTGTGCGTACATGTGTATGTGCATGTGTATGCGAGCATGTATGTGTGAGTGTGTGGGATATACATCTGACTACTGGGATTTGAAATTAAACTGTTAATATGAACCACTCAATAACACTTTCTGAAGTTAGAGGTTTAAATTCTAGGTATACTGATCCCAAAATATAACTCATATCAGTGCCATTATATTTTATCTGCTTTGGTATCTGTAAGCAATAAACAGTAAGGTATAACTCTGCAGAGTATCATTTTGTGAAGTAGTTTTCATATTTGTTCACATCAGAGTCATGTACTTCTTGATTACTGCTTACAAGCCTTGCAGTACTGCATATAATTGATATTAGCAATGATATTATATTAGAAAATACAGCATCCATCAGAATAAGCATCAGACAGACTATGTCAGTAACTGCTCAGTTGCTATATTTATTTGCTGACTCAGTTTAGTGTTTTAAAGCTGTCTTCTGTTTGGCTTTAATAAATTTCCTTGAAAACTAAGGAATACAAGGTGGTTGAGTAATACATTCTGATATGGATCTCACAGTTTTGAACTTAAAAGATATATTTAATATGACAAAATTAAGGTAAAATACCACAAACCAGTAAATATCTCCATATATATCTAGTCTTAAATAACCTAATATATTTCAGTCCTGCATATTATTGTCCCAAGATAAACAACTTTCACGATTGTTCATAACAGAACAATGAAAACAAAATTCCTTGTATTCTGCAGGAAGCCACATATGTTCATGCCACACAGGGAAATGCCATTTCTACATTTATAAAGATATAAGTGAACAATGAACCATAAAGCAGCCTGCTATAAACTAAATCTATCCCCATAAATATATCAGTTTCCATGTAGCATATTTGTAAAACAGCCACCACAACTGAATAGTAGAAGTTCACATTTGTTTCCAATGTCTTCTTTCTAGTTTTTGCTGATGCATTTACATACCAATGTTAGGATATCCCAAAAGAGTTTTACTGAGAACAAAGGAATTTAGCTAATAACCATGATGTACCAAAGCATCACTGAAGCTGTAAGACAGATAGACTCCATCACTTTCTGAACAACTAGCCAAAAGAAACTCAAAGCTGACCAGTCCACAAATACTAAGATCTAATCTCCGAAGGTGGATTTGTTGTATCACCAATGTTGGTGTATGCACCCAGGAAAGATCCTATCTAAGTTCTGTGGAATGTACAATGAGGTGCAGGTAATTCTCCATGTAAAAAGCTGCTTCAGGAGATAAGAATTAGGTTGAGATGGGATAATCAATATCAGATCTTGCCTGCTTCAGATTTATTTATTTTATTTATTTTACATTTGTTGACCGGGCTAGTCTAGCTGGATACATGTCCATTTTCAGTGGAGGCCCGGGGAGAAAAGCTCCACAGTAGAGGCCCAGATAAAACGTCTTATACCATATCTTGCATATTGTGCCAGAAAGAGAGCAGGACACTATGCGTCCAGTCTCTAGTGACTCTGTATAATAGGGATAGAAAACCTTGAAGAAAATGAAAGCTAAGTCTCAATCATTAGTGGGGCGATATGATTTGTGTCATCACTTCTGCTGACCAGTGATTCTCTATGGTTTGTAACCCCGTGTTGTTCAGCCAGCCCTCTTCTTCTGCTTATTATTCGAATTTGGGAACCCTATTAATTATTCAAACATTTCAAAGTTCGAATGTCATATGGTCGACACCATATGATCAAACTTTGAAAAGTTCGAAGATTAAAAGCAACGGCTCCGTATGGCCCAGAATGGGAACATTTCCCTTTTCTGCACTGAAGTGCGATCTCAGAGTTGGTATATTTAAGTAGGGGGGGGTGGAGGTCGCAGCCCGCCATGTGGAGGGTGCAGGGGGGCTTCCCCCCTGCTCAGATCATTCAGGTAAGGGTTTTTTTTTTTTTTTTTTATTATATTTTTGAAGTTTCAAACTTCGCTCATATGTTGTCAGACATATGAGGTTCAAAGTTTTGAAACTTTGAATATATAATATAGACCCTCATATTTACTTATTTTATTTTTGTTATGTGGGGTAAAGCACTATAATCTGCATGGAGCTGTTTAAGGTTCATCTCAGAAGCATTGCCTGGTTAATGGACTTGTTCAATGTAACACAGTAGGAAAATGGAGGGGATCAAACCCTGGAAACCAGGAAAAGGTGCATTAACAGCTCATAACTACAACCCTCTACACTGACAGTCAGAGCAAATTGCAATTCAGCTTCTTGAAAGGTTAGCAGGTTTCTCTCCTCAGTTAGCTGCTTATCCTTCCTTCTTCAGTATCTTTTCAGTCCGAAGCAACAATCTGACTCTAAACACTACATCAAGTATTTCTTCTGGAACACTATACAGCACTATAAAGGTTAAGCTAAGCCTTTTTACAAACTTTAAATCTTAGAAGCATGTCTTGATTAAAGAGTGCCACACAAAAGAATTGTGAATTCTTGTTTGTTTTTTTTCTTTCAGCCAACTGACTGTGCCCATGGAAGAGGGCAGAGATAGACTGACCTCAGTTTCCTGACTTAAATTTTACTGTGTCCACTCCAAAATCCTCCAGAAGGCCTCAAAGCCTGGCTCTATCTACTGTGTCAGGATAACAAAATGTGAGGCCAAATATGAGAAGTGAGCAGTGAATCCCCCACATTTATACTCTTTAATATGTTCAGCACAGCACATCCTTTCAAATGCACCTTATAGTCAAAACTCCAACAGAGATATGTGACTATAATTTAAGAAGCACATTGAATACCATCCTGGTTACACGATCATAGTGGTCAATGACGTCAATGGCTGTCCCCAAGAAGAAGGAGGATATGAATCATACCCTCACCATGAAAATTTAATGTTTCCACAAAATTCATCTTTGCTTCATCCCCTATATATCTATAAAGCCCTATTAACAATCCATCCATGATGAAGGCTTTTCCACTTTTAAGTATACTTAGAGTCTGGTCTTATTCTTCCATGCTAAGAAAGACTTTTAGGCTACTCTACATATTGCAGAATCACAGAGAGGAGAGAGGGTAAGTAGATGTTTTAAAAGAGCATGCAGGAACCCACTAAATGTTCAGATCTTTGTGATAATACTCATCAAGATTAATCTCCTTTCACCCACACTAGTGTGACCTTGAAGATAATTTATATAAGGGATGTAGGAGGCAAACTTATTTTCATTGGTCTGTTAGGGGCATAACACCACTGAAAACACTTTGTTTTGTTTTAAAGGCTTTCAAGAGGCTCAGTAATGCTGAATGCTATTTCAATGATGTATGCATTAATAACCTCTTATAAAACTGGAGTCTGCTATCCCTGCCTGTGGGTCAGGGTCCCAACCACAACAGAAGCATAAAACCATTACAAATCAATTACAATTTCCGTCTAGTATGTGTCATTCTACTTGACATTTTATAAATCTTCACCTTTTTCTCCAGCCATTGAGTTCTTTGTGGTGTGAATTTAAGAAACTTAAATTTGAAGCACTAAATTATTGCAACATCCTTGAAACTTAAGGTCATTCAATTTCTTATTCAAAAAGCTGTGAAAAAAGGGAATGAAAATTCTCTTCTGTCTGTGGCACATTGAATGCAGAACAAGAAAGGGTCTCCATTATTGCTTTATATTTAGCCAGGTGTGTAACTCTTCATACATAAAGCCCTTATAGCTTATTAAGCAGAGGGTACAGATAACACTGAATGGCTAGGTGTGCTGCAAGCCATCGACATTGTTAAACCATCTGCTCAAACAAAGAGCATGTGGAACAAAATAGATGTACCTGTGCACCTTGTGGAACTGACATATGATGAGGAGCACACCAACTGAAACCCATGCAAAGTAAGTTTTAAATGCTACTCCCCTGGTAGTTCAGCAGATGGCAAGTGATAACCCTGGTTTTTGAACTGACTAAACTATTGATATCAGTAAGGAGCAACAATCTTACTCATGATCAGTCTCAACATTTTCTTTAAATGAAACAAATCAAGTGACCAATCCTCCAAAAATATTATCATATTCTGCCCCTCTATTTTCTCATGCATGTTGTTGCATCAAGAATAGTTCTCCGGCTCTTCAACCTTGTGAAAGAGAGACTTATTCTGCTTTAAAATAACATTTCAGCTGATATTCTGGAAGCCTGTTTTTGTCATTCTATTGATGCTTTTTTGTAAAGTAATCCCGCCAGTGAATTCTGAGTATAAATATGGTACTTCAGTACATCTATTTACGGAGGCAAATTTACATTTCATCTCTGCAATTGCACTGGATACAGCCTACACATCAGTCAGAAACATTTCTTCTAATCTATTTTCCCAATGAGTTTCCTTTACAAGATTATTAGAGCTTATCAGTGGCCTGCACTTCTCAGCTAACTTCTTGCTCTGGTCATAGGGCAGTTTCACAAATGATTAAATGTTGTTAAGAGTGAGCAGCCAAGGAAGAACTCTGAGCACACCTTTCATTCATATTGTTGATATAAACCAAGGAAAACAAAATTAACTTATGAGCACTGTATTATATCTGGAAATTAAAGCTGTTTTATTTAGCTAATGAGAATTTACTCGTACAGCTTACAAGACACCTGATGATGTACATGCCCAGATGTTTCCATGATAATTTTTTCTTGTAGTATTACAAATAGTAAGAAATAACTTCCCAAAGAACTCCTATATGCTTCATTCTTATATAAGATGGAAAATCTCTGAGTAGACTGTGACGTCTTGAAGCACCACCATTTTCAGGTTTGTCAGTTCAATCAATTATGTGATATCTGTGACTTTAAAAATGCCAATTAAGTCTCTCTGAGAATGACATGAAAGAGAGCTAGTGGCTTAAGGAAGACACATTGACTTTAAAACAAACCTGTTTGAATTATGTATGTTTCTATAAATCTACAGATATAGAGGTACCATAAAATATAAAAACATGAACAAAATTTTAATGTTTAAATATATTGTTTTGGCTGGCAAGTTAATTTGAAAACTGCATCATGACAAATCTGTCAGCATTTTATAAAGTGTTTTACTGTCTTATATCTTACTGAAGTAATTTGAAGTATATAGGTTAACTATGGTAGGATAGACAAAACATACGGTGGCAGAACAAAGCCAAAGAGACTTAGCTCTGCAGTGATAAACACATGCTGAGCTTCTTCCAGGTTGTAAAGGCAATTTGTAGTCCAGGGTCCCAGGATATCATTTCCCTCAGGATATCATGATAAAACCAAAGAGAAACTAAATTATTCAATCTTGCTGGACAGAGCACCCTGTGAAGCATTGAAAACTGCTGGCAATGGTGACAGTTGTTACAGTCAAATATGTTCCTTAAGACCCCCGAGTCAGAATTTGAAACAACCCCCTATCATATAAAAAGTATTATATACTAAGGACATAGACATTGGCATCAGACTGTGCTATCATGTCATTCACTGAAAAGAGTTGTTTGTGCCAATGTGTGTTCATTTGGCTAACAAACAAAAAACAACAAAAAACGCAAAATCAGATGGTATGTCAGCAAGTTTTCAAAGCAAGGAATTGATATTAAAACAACATGAATTCATTCTCAAAATCTGGAGCATCAAGAAGCTCTGGCTCACCAATCGGGTGACGCCTAGCAGTCACATTAAATGTTTACCTGGGGAGATACAATCAGGGCAAGATCATGCATTCATAGAGCAGTCACACTAAATAGCCAAGAGAAAACTAGCATGTGGAGGCATGCTTCCCCTCAGGAAATAGAAAATGTGGGTTCAGGGGAGTCATGGATGGAAAAATGGGGTGTCTTCATGGGGGATACGGTAGGACACACCCCAGGACCTGCAAGCTGGCCTGTTTCTTACCACCTAATATTTGCTGGGCAGGAAAAAAATGAGCTGCACAGTTGTCACCGAGCCCTGGAATATCCAGAGCTAGTTAAGCCAGAATGAGTACGCCAGCTGGATATAGATATTCTCCAGCATAATGTGAGTCAGTATGGCAGTATTATCATAAAAAATAACTTATTGTCAAACTATAATGACAGATAGATAGATAGATAGATAGATAGATAGATAGATAGACAGACAGACAGACAAAGATCTAGATATATAAGAATCAGATAAACAATTTTAGATTGTGGTGGTATTCATAAATATTTACTGCATAACATTTTGTGGAATAGTGTGATGAGTGGTCCTACACCAGTACCTTGACTTGATGCTGCAGCATGTGGAGGAGCATATAAGGTCTCCATAAACAAACACTACCAGGGTATTTCACAACATAACCATCAATTCTTGGAGGCCACTAATTACACCTACACTGCCATCAAGGCCAAATCTGCTACACATGGCAACCAGTACTTCACCCAAAAGGCTTTTTCTCCAGCTATCAAGTGGAGTGCAGTGCACAGGCTATTATATACAATGTGTCAGTATGCCTTCCAAGCATTATATACAATGTGGCAGTATGCCTTCCAAGCATTGTATACAATGTGTCAGTATGCTTTCCAGGCAGTTGTTGTCATTCCCTTACTGGCTCACATACAACCTCTACCAGCAGTTTGTGTGGGGTGATTTCCCACAGGGTTAGTGTATGCATTAATTGCCAGGTACATAAGCCAGGATATGCAATTCCCATTTAAGTACACAATAGGCCACATATACTACTGTCCGCTGTTGTATGTTGTGGATGATGATAAATATGTCTTGAAAACATGAATGGTGACCTCTCCCATCTGAAATCCCAAGAGACAGAGCATTGTTGAAGTAATGTTTGGACTCCTGGAAGAGTGTGTCTGTTGCTTAGCTATGTCCAATGGTGCACTACAATATGCATGTGAGACCTGCAGTCTGTTATCTATGATGTGTGCCATCTTACACAGTATGGCAGCATGGATGCAGCTGCATCTTAGGAATATCGATAACGATAAGAACAGAAGGAATCACCACAGGAAAAAACTCCGTCTTCTAATCAAAACATCTTTATTGGAAACAAGGAATGAGCGCTTTCACGTAGGTTAACTACGCTTCTTCAGATACAAATAACAGTGAAAAATACACATCTATATATATGAAATTTTGGCGGGCAAATAAAACAATAATAGAAGCAATAAATCAGTTAACACACTAATTAAGCAGTCAGACTCTTAAAGTGACTACACTCTGACAATGTAAAGTCCGTACCCTGCTAAAGGTTCACCGGACATATTACATATTTTTATCTTAGGAATATCGCAGTAGTGACTAAGAGACCTAATGCAACAGCAGATAAGGAGATGGGAGCAGAATCGCCAGAGGAACCAGCTGCTGTGGCACGCCATGCATGACAGAAGAAGGTGCAATACATGGCAGCATGGGCAAAGGGCCACAATTATGGATCATGATAAAGGCAACACAGATTAAAACTGAAGCATGCATTAACACACCTAGGCTATGCATTGCAGTGTACTGATTGACCTGTTTATGCAATAGACATTACATTACCTTCACAGACCAGAAGGGTGGGCAGGGCACAGTCATCATCATTTGCACAAGTGGGATGAGACACAGTGACAGTTGACAGCAATGATATCATGTGGGTAAGTGTCATAACAGATGGATAAGGTAGCCACTCAGGTGGGTAACAAGTTAGGGTGAGTCATAGACTGCATCCTTCTATGTCTGGGGGCAGCTTTCACATCTTGTGCATTGTTCAGGTGTACCATTTGTCCTTGCATTCTCAGGATTGGATACATTCCATATGAGGGCTAGCAGAGCACTTCAGAAGCATGTACAAGAACCCTAGCATAGATTCTCATTTTGGGACCCAAGGGAGAATTGGCATCCATGACATTGAGGATGGCCACAGCTAGGCATGTCACTCTGACAGCCAACAGGGGATAGAGACAGTGTGAAAATGCATGAACAAGAATGGCTGCCCTGGTTTTGTTCATTAGTGGTGGAGCCAGATAAGTGCCATCAGCTTACCTCTAGGGTTGATCATGTCATAAACCATGACTCTGAGACTGATCATACACTGATGTGGTGTTTACAACAGCCAGGGGTGGCAGTCATGCAGACTCTGGAACATCACCTGCCATCTGTGCAATCCTGGCCTTTAATTGCCCACTATGCAATTAGAACTTTGCACACCCACAGCTGGTATGGCATGTATGACTCTCATACAGCCATAGCCAGCATGGTCTGCAGAGGCACAACAGAAGATATTTCCACAGAACTCATGGTTGCCTTGTTGGCTACCATTGACATACATAATCAAGTACATTTGTACCAAGTCCCTATATACTATGTCATGCTGTATGTGCCACACATTGCAGTCCAGGCAGCTAGTGGACATTCTCAGACAGGCCATGCAGCACATTCATCCTCTCTACCATTGTGTCTGCAGTGCCTGGATCATTGAGCAGCACACCCACTGATTGATGCCATGTGTGGTACTCAGGACAGAGAAAGCGGAGTCGTGGCAGCATTAACTACATTAACTAGCATGCTTTTCTCCTTTGGTGGGCAGAGTTAACTTACCATACATGAAGTGCCATGATCACAAACACACAAATACAGTATCGGCATTCAGCAGGACAAGGTCATTTCAGAATGCCAGTACTTTGCTTCTGCACATCTGCTGATCATGCTCCCTAAGACCGTGTACCCAGGGCAGCTGCAACATTCACAACAACCTAAACACACATCTGTGTGTCTCATACCTCCGCTTATACTCATAGCCATCCCTTGACCTATGTACAGGGGGCCAATTGTCTGCCCTATATCATAACTTGTAGTTTCTAGACATAGTCCACAATATGGCTTTCCTCCAGCTGGACATTTATCTGTCACTGTTTAGTGCTGTGCTCTCTGTCAAGATGAGCCCTCCAGGCCAGAAATGTATCTGTCATGCTTTACTGTTATGTTCTCTTTCATAATGAGTCCTCCCAGCTGGGCATTTTCTGTCATGCCCTAGTGATATTTTTTCTGTAATTGTGAGCTCCCCTCAGCAGTTGGACATTCATTAATGACCTTGTGCTACATTACCTCACTCAATCTGCTGTTTGCAATCTGTCCCTGTTGCTGCCATGCATCATGGGTGTTTGGTATAGTGTAGAGATACAGTACCAGGCATCTTGTCTTCCTTCATTATACCTATATTTCACTACAAAGTCATTTCTTTTTTTTTCAAATAATTTTTTATTATTTTACAAATAAAAACAATGCATACATAATCGGAATACAGAACCTTCCTCCATTAGAAACATGTAAATGTGGAAGTAAAAAAAATACAATTGCAGAGTACAAAGGAAATAGGAGGAATATAAAGCTGTGGGAAGCATTGTGACCAAAGTAAAAACAAAAAAACAAATAAAGACTATTTACAAAAAAAAAAAATAAAAAAACACCATGCTACCTTGAGTGAAAACAAACAGTACTAATATGAGAACTGTAAATGTAAAATAACAACACCCTAGTGGGTATAATCTGAGGGGGAAGGCAATATCTAAAACGAGAGATAGAAAGAGAGAGAAGAAGAGAAGACAGGTAGATAAGTAAGTAGATAGATAGATAACGAAATCAGAAGGGAATGTCAGATAGAGTGTGGACGTAAGACATTAGTCACATAAGATTACATCTAATAGGCATTTCCAAAGTTTAGTGAAGTAGGCTTTCTTCCCAGGACAGCTAATAATGAGTTTTTGTGCTGATATATGTTTGGTTGCCATCTCTTTGAGACCCTGCCAACTCATCTTTGTGCGATCTAACCAATTGTAGGTGATGTAAAGTTTAATTAGAGAACAGAGAGTAATTAGAATGTGTAGGTGCAATTTAGGCATCTTAAAAACGGGAATATTTAATATGGCTGTATGCCAAGAGAGTGTGGAATTGTAGTAACCCATTATTTTAAGTGTCACTTTGAGAGAACAACATAATTTATAAGAATGGTTGCAGTGCCACATAATATGAAGATCTGCGCTCAAGCAAGGGCAACATGAGCAAGCAGAGGAGTTATTAGGACTAAATTTATTGAGTATTACAGGTGTATAGTATGAGTTGTTATTCAACATCAGTTGGGTATATAATAGTTTTTTGAAGGGGGCGAGTTCTAAGGTGGTTTTTATGGCTAAAAGCTTTTGATCCTCCGTGATAGAAGAACCTAAATTGTCCCAATAAGTGGAAAAAAGGCAATTATTATTGTATAGTAATGGTTTTAGTAATGTGTAAGAGGAGGAAATGTTTTTTTGGGGTTAGAAAGAGTAGAGATAATTTCAGATAGTTTATTAATTTCCCGTGAATCAGATGGAGTGCAGACAATTTGTGAGGATATGACTTCTCGTAGTTGATGGAGAATAACTGTGTATTTATTATTGGTCTTAAGAATTGTACGTAAATCTGCAATCGAGAAGGAGTTATGTTTAAGGAGGTCCCAAACTGTAAAGTCTGTGATGAGGGGAAATTTAGAGAGATCAATCATAATGTTATTTATTTTAAGATTTGGATTAAGATGCAGAGGTTGTAGAAGGGGGAGAGTATTTTCAAAGTTAATGTCCTTAATCAATTTTTGGAATAGTCTAATTTTATGCTTCAGTAGGGGGAGTAGTTTGAAGTTGTATAGAGAAATATTGGAGAGAAATGGGATAGCTTTTGGGTTGATTTTATTGGAGGTAACATGACGGTGCCATAGCTTCAACCAGGCAGGAACATGATTGTGTGAATTAGTATTCATATTTGAAATGGACCATAGTCTGTTTGAGCAAATAATTGAATAGTACAGATGAAAGTTTGGAAGGCTTACCCCTCCTTTCTCTTTAGGGAAAGTGAGTTTAGAGTAAGATATCCTGACTCTCTTGGGAAACCAAAGAAATTTTGCTATGTTTTTGTTGAATTTGGAGAAAAGGTTATTTGATATTATTATATTCGTAGCGTTAAATTGATAGCGGAGTCTCGGTAAAATATTCATTTTCACAATGGCTACTTTAGAAAGAAAAGCTAATTTCAGGAGTTTCCATCTTTGTAAGCCTTGACATATGATAGCCCATGATTTTAGTAGATTGTTTTGAAGGATAGAGGCTTGGTTGTGATCAAAATTAATGCCGAGATATTTGATACTATATGAAATATGGAAGGAAGATTCAGGGAAAAAAAAGGGTTTATGTGAGTTCGGATTGATTGGGAAGATATGTGATTTTTTTCTTATTAATTTGGAGGCTAGAAGCGCAGGAAAAGTTATTAATTGCACTTATAATTTTGGGTAAGTCAGAGTTAGGATATTGAAAGTATAGATTCAAATCATCAGCAAAAGCCGATAATGCGACTTGTGTATTCAATATTCTGGGAATCGTGTGGTATGTGTTCTGAACAATGTATAGAAAAAAAGGTTCAATAAATATATTAAAAAGGAAAGGAGATAGCGGACAACCTTGTCTTGTTCCATTAGTAATCAGAATCTTATCAGATGATTTTTTATTTATATATAAGGAGGTGTAAGATTTCGTATAAAGAATTCTGATCATATCTGAGAAAGTTTTGGGAATATTGAAATGGGACATGGTGGAGAAAAGAAAGTTCCAATTTACTCTGTCGAATACTTTTGAAGCATCTAGAGTCAAGGCATATATCGGATTTTTATCTCTTTTAGTAAAGTGTATTAAAGAGTCCAGAGTTAAAGTATTGTCCCAAGTGTGTCTGTTGCTCATGAAGCCAGCCTGATCTTGGGATATTAAGTGGGGCATTATCTGTTTGAGTCTGTTGGCCAAAATGGCGGCAAATATTTTAATATCAACATTAATAAGCGAACTGGGTCTGTAACTGTGAGGGTCCGTTTTGTCTTGATTATTTTTTAAGATTAGAATCGTTTTTGAAATATTCCAGTGCAAGTCAGTAATTCCATTTTTTATAATAAAGTTAAAAACCTTAAGAAGAATAGGGGCAATTTTTAAACTAAATGTTTTGAAAAAGTTGGTAGTAAAACCATCTGGGCCCGGAGATTTGCCTAATTTGAGATTGTTAATAACATTTTGAATCTCTTGAATATTAAATGGGGCAGATAACAGAGACGACTGATCAAGATTAAGAGAGGGGGTGGTAATTGAGTTAAGAAAAGTTTCTATTTTAGGGTTTAAGGAGTTATGTTCATCTTTGCTATAGATAGCAGAGTATAGTTCATGAAATAATTGGATTATTTCAGAGTCTGATTTGTAGAGTTTCTCCTTGTACTGGAGTATGGAAAGTTTGGCAGCACCATTGTTACTTTTAAGTATTCTAGCAAGAGTTCTCGAGGGAATTTGCGCCCATTCAGAATATGTTGCAATGAGTCTTTGTTCCTGAAGAGAGAAGGTATGAGAGTGTAGGTCAAGTAATTCTTTGCATGTTGCTTTAATCAAGTCTTCTGAATTTGGATCAGAATGTGTTCTCTGTTTTTTCTCTAGGGAAGCTAGAGTTAGGAGCAAGTCAGATTCTTTTTTCTTCTTGAGTTTTTTAAAGAATGAGGCTTTACTTATCAGAAATCCTCTCAACTCTGCTTTGCACGCTGCCCATTGGATATCTGGTGCAATTTGGGAATTTTCTAGATTAGAACATAAATCAGTAAGTGAAGTGTTAATTTTGTTTAGTATCTCCTTGCTATGTAAAAGATTGTTATTAAGAGACCAGTTAGAATAGGAAAATGCAGAATGTGTAAAAATAATTTTAAAGGATATTCTAGCGTGATCTGATAGAAATCTAGGTTCACCGCTGAAGGTGTTGTTAAATTTAGAAAAGAAGTTAGAGACAAGGAAATAATCAAGATGTGACCATGATTTGTGTCAACAGGAGTAGAAGGTGTATAGGTTGTCCTTAGTTAAGGTATTACTAAATGCAATAGTGTCTATAAGGTTAAAGTCCGAAATAAGTTCTTCTAAAGCTAATGAGGCTTGAAAGTTATATGATAAAGAATTACTGGTGCGATCTAAGTTAGGATTGATAACAGCATTCCAATCTCCACCTATTATATATAGATAATTTTGGAACGAATTAAGGATGTTATAGATTTCTAATATAAAGGTGTGTTGTTGAGAGCAAGGTCCATAGAGGTTAAGAAAGAGAACTGGTTTGGAAGTGTCAGGGAGAATAGAGGTAAAATAGCACCACCTGCCATCTTTGTCGGATTTGATTAGATTTATGGTGCCCTGAAATTGTTTCTTAACTATAATAGCAACCCCCTTGGAGTTTGTACTATCCCCATCAGCTATGATAGTTCTAATCCATTTCCTGGTAGAGATTTTGTCCCAACCTTCTTTTGACAAATGAGTTTCCTGGAGGAAACAGATATTGGCCTGGGATTTAAAAATAAGATGAAGTAATAGTTTTTTTTTTGCAGGGTTTTGTAAACCTTTAACATTCCAACTATCTATAGTCCAACTCATGGGAACAAACAGTCGGCTGGGATTAATGTAGTATTATAGAAAACAGTGATTGTTAAAGAATAAAGGTGTGGGAGAGAGTGGTGTAAAAGAATTGCCATAGGATTTAATAGGGTAAGGTGTATATATATCTGCAACAGTACAGTTCTTAGAAACAATTTAAACATAACTGAAAAGGTAGCAGGATACTTCTTCTTACTTTCCCCAATGCCTAACCACCCAAACCCCATGAAAAAAGAAGTATAAAAAAAAAACGTAATAAAACCGGAACAATATTATACATATGTACAAATTACTATAATTCCAACAAAGCGTCAACTTAGGATGCCAACAAATTACACAAGAGCATCTAAGTGACTAAATATTAATGTTATAGGTAAGCTATAGGAAGTCCTAAGTTAACAATAATTCAAAAAAAACCAAAAAACAGACATGTTAAACTGCAAATAACATATATGACTTTTGTATATAAATTCTAGAGTATTAAAGCAGAGGGTAAGAGCCAGTAATTTTTAAAGAGCACTGAACTTATATTTATCTGTACACAGAGAGAGAAGGAAAAAAAAACATTCCTGAGTGATTCTTTATATTTAATGTGACGCAGTATCCGTGGGTAGAACAGTTCTCTATTTGCAATGAAATTGTATGGTAGTAAGAGAGCTAAAGGAGATCATAAAGAACAATATTAAAAAAAACTATAAATATAAAAAAAATAATAAATTTATAGCAAGGCACTGCAGTTGACAACGTGAGATAGAATATTAGCTACAAAAAGCATACTTTAGACACATAACAGGTGAAGATCTAAAGCCTACAGCTATTTATAAATAGTTATATAAGTAGGCATCTGATTAGATATGGTTACGTATGCAAGCTGTAACTAAGCAGCATAAAACACTGTATAAGGATAATTATATAAAATAGGTACAGATCTGTGTACATTTGGAGGCCAAATCAAAAAAAAAAAAAACTCACAGTAGCCCATGAAGTACATAATTAAAAAATAAAATGACAGTGTTAAGGAAAGGGAGGCATTTCTGACTCTCAGTATCTTTGGGTTAGAAGTTTTTGCAATGAAGGATGAGCCTTGCAGACACTTTCCTGTATGCTTAGCTGTTGTATAATGATAAAGGCAGAAAGCTACATCCCCAAGTTATTAATAAAAGACATCATAAGAGAGCATATCTCAAAAAAAAAACTATTTACTGTGTGTGATTACATCTAGGAGTAACCATGAAGTAGTAAGAGTAGCGACAATTTAAATAAATAGATGAAAATAAAAAAATGTCCCTTACTATGGAACACGAGAGCAATAGCAAGTCATTGGTCTTAAAGCAAAAAAAGAAAAAAAACGTCAGAAAAAAAGAGTTATAGTACAATGCATCAAATACCCTCGCATCCACCTATAGGCGCTGTAATCTCCAATAACCACAACGTAAGATACTTCAAACACGGTGTTTAATCCACATAACGCCAAAAAGTAACATAAAAAAACAGACATAAACGACTTCCCAGTGCTGTAATTGTACGTGAATAAAATTATTCAAGTACAGGACATAAACATAACATATCAAGAGTCATAGCACCGGAGGACAGACAAAGACGCCAAGAATAAATCCAAAAGTTTAGCGCTTACAACCAAAATAACCTGGTTTACTTCAGAACTGAATCTATAAACAATCGTTCAGTTTAAATAGATTCATTGGCGCCAAAAAATGTTTACTCCTTAAAGGTACAACATTGACCATTAAATCGCAGTATCCCACATGTAGTTTGTAACTGTTCCTTCTGCGTTTTAGTAAAGCTAGTCATACTAGCCTATATACAATGAAACAATGTAATATACAATAATAAAATGTTAAAAACACAAAAAGGTATAAACCAAGTGGCAAAATCTAAATCAAAGTCTGATATGTATCTCTGCTGTCCGTAACATATGCAAAATTACCATAATAGCTGCCGTAAATGTTACCAAAGAACCTAGTAATCAGTGGGTATACAGACTGATTTAGAGTTCTATAATATAAAAGAGATAACCACCATATAGTTAACACAAATAAAAAAAAAAGTGTTGTCCAAAGAACTTGTCCCTAGTCTACGTTATCATAGATCTAATAAAAAAGGGACAAGATAAATAGCAAGTCATAGGTCTAAAGCAATAAAAGAAAAAAGCAATCGGAGACCTGCTAGGCAAAAAAAAATGTGCTTGGAAGTAATGTTACTGGTCCTAATCAGTCTCCGGTTAACTATTTAAGGAAAGCTTAGTCGTTACAGCACAAATTAAAGGGTATAGAGCTATTTGGCAATGTATGAGTGTTCGTGCTAGGGCTGGTAACTGTAAGACGCGCTATAAGCGCAAACAGTGTTAGCGAGTGTATTTTTTCAAGAGCTCATGAGGGTTACATACAAATGGGACCCTGTGGCACACAAGAAGTCGCGAATGTGTTCCTACCCAACAACAAAGGGCTTAATATCAAAAACAGAACTTATTATGAGGTGTTTAATGGCAAAAGGAGTACAAAAATCATAAAGAGATATAGGGACTTATGTCGCTTTAGCAAGCGGATCAAACACCATGACAACAGGTAAGTCAGAAAGTTCTAAACACTGCTTAAGTGCCAAAAAAAACTCTCGGAGGTGAAACTTCAAGTAACTGGGGACTTGCCAAAAGCCTTAATAAAGGCTTCTCTTGCTTCGCTTAGTGAAGTAGCTGAGAATTTAGTATCATTCACGTAGAAGATGAGAGTATTCAGAAAACGCATTTGAAAACGAATGTTCCTTTTGATGAGGTCTGTGCAAAACGGGGCCAGTTTCTGTCTGTTCTCTTTAATGGCAATGGGTAAATCTTGTGAGAAAATAATTTTATTGTTGTTCCACATAAAAGTTTTGTGTTTTTTGGCTGCAGATAGAATCTTTTGAGCAATTTGGTAGTTGAGCAGCTTTGCATATATTTGTCTGGGAATAGAGGTGTCTTGACGCTTGTAGAGTGCACGATGAGCTCTTTCGATAATGATATCAGGATTCTCTCCATCAAGGTGTAAAAGTGATTCAAATATCTGCTTAGTGATGTTAAGAAGACCTTGATTATCATAGCTCTCTGGTAGACCTCTTATCAGGATATTATTTCTTCTACTTCTTGCCTCCAAATCAGTGAGTTTCAGTTGCAGATCTGTTATGGCAGTAGCTTTGGCATTTATAACATCAGTGAGGGATTGTATTTGAAGTTTATTTGACTGAGTTTTCTGTTCAAGTGTGTCCACTCTTTCAGCAATTTGGCTGATGGATTTTCCTATAGTAGTAAGTTGTTCCGAGAAGTTCTGTATAGCTGAGTGTATAGGTTGCAGGGCCTGTTTTAGCTCATCCATGTGGAAGCTGGGATCTTCATTAATACTGGAAGTATTTTTGTTAGATTCCATGATCTGTTTATTTGTTTTTTGTCTTTTAGATACATTTTCCTTTTCTGGTGAAAAAATTGCTGAAGATTTGGCTTTTGTTGTTTGTGTCTCCATTGTACTAGGTTCATTTGAAGTTTTTAACAGTCTGGCCATGTGGTCTTCTGGATGCTGCAGCTGAGAGCAGGCCTTGTGAGATTCTGTGAGTATTACACTTTGGAGAAGGATAAGTAATTTAAGTCTGTCTTACGATATTACAGAAGGTAGAGATGATGGATAATCCAAGTGATGAAAATGTAGAATCCTTCTTTGTTTGTATAGACGTCCCCAAGCTTTTTGTGATATAGAAAAGATTTATAAAAAGTAAATGAAATGAGGAGCCCTGTGTGTTAGCTGTTCACTAGCCGACCACCATTTTGGAATCCCTACAAAGTCATTTCTATTGAATTCCTATTTCTAACTTGCCTTACTTAATGTAGTCTTCTGCAATATGGCAACCACAATTTTTACATGCTAAAACTGGCTTCATAGTGTCATGATTATGGTAATGAAGCAACATAGTGCATCATCTCTGAATTGCTGCCACAACACCATAATAATCAGCATTAGCATATTCATCCCTGCCCATACCAGGGTTAAGGGGACAAGTGCACACAATGCTCTTTCACAGAGACTGGAAACCCTATATTCCCACACGTCTGTGTTAATGGTACTTTTGCTTGGTCACAGATCCTGCCAGATAATTTGTGTTATATGATGTCCAAAATGTGCAGCCCATGTGCATGGGACAACAATTTCTGTCCTTGTGAAGACCAATACAGTGGACATTGCAACTTCAAGTGCTGGGTTCATCAGAGCTTCTACCCACTGCAGCCAATAAAGTGAGAACTTTTTCTACCTGCTACACAGGAAATATCAGGAACACCTACTAGAAAATTATGATGGCCCATTATATAAGGATTATATCTAGTGCCAGCTTACCAGGGTAGTGAGTGATGTCACTGGTATCACCTGATCTGATAAGCAATGCAATGCATGGATCACCATATTCACCTACAGAAGTGCCACTTCAGCCTGCTGTGCCAGTAGAATGCAGAGGTTAGGGAGACTGTGACAACCATTTATAGTAAGAACTGTGTACATGTGTGAGTGTATGCGTTTATATATATATATATATATATATATATATATATATATATATATATATATATATATATATATATATATATATATATATATATATACACACACACACACACACACACACACACACACACACACACACACACACACACACACACACACACATATCAACATTTACTTTTGACAGGGTCACAGTATGCTGACTTACCTTCTTTTGCAACCTCAGAGGACATAATTTAACAGACAGGCCTATCTCCAAATGTCAGAAAGGCTGCCCAGGTGACAGTGCACATATACTGTACCCATGGGTGCACTATAAAGTTGCACTTGTTTGTAACAGATATCTGTACAAATCTGTTATTTCTATTTTATTTTTGTTTTGTTTTTTTCTTGTCCTTCTAGAAGTCCAGCTGTGGTGCAGGATGTGGAACTGCTACATGTATGTGGGTCTACACCACGGGTTGGGTCACCAACAGTCATTAAGCCTGCCTTTAAGCAGGGGATGAAAGTCACTTTGCTGATGGTGACTTGAAGGATGTAGGTTCCTCTTTTGAGAATGACCTTGAGAGGTCCCTCTTAGTCAACTTGCATCACATCTGTAAAATGCAAGGTGCCCCAGCAGTTGGACTCCCACATTGGGACCATGGAGCACTTTCTGGTGTGGGTAATAGAGTTATACAACTGCCCACCCCGACCATTAGATCACCAGAGGTGGAGCCTACCTATGATATCAGGGATGAAGGTGACTGATATATGTTCATAGGTTCATAGGTGTGTACTAGGCTAAAGGCCCTAGAGGCTTTACAAGCCTAGCTCATAGATGTGCCCTGGTATTGTGCCGCCTGATGTTAGTTACCAGTGCCTCTATCATGTAGAGCCACTGGAGTGATCCCCAGGGTGAAATTTCTATTTCCCATCCACTCAAGATTTCTCTTGAAGACAGCCAGTGAGGTGCTATGCTTGACGTGTATGGGGAGTTTGTTCCAGAGCATGGGCAGTCTCTGGGTTATGAACCTGTCCCTCCAACATGTTCTGTTGATTGTGGTAATGAGGTTGAGGTCTCTGGAATGTGTGGTACAGAGGGATTGGGATTTCTTTAGATGTAGCATTTCTAACAGAGCTGGGTCAGACATGGCTTTCTAAGTCAAGCAGAGATCACTTCTTAGTAGACGATATGAGACTGAAAATAGCTGGAGTTTTTTGAGTCTGTCCATGTAGGACAAGTGTTTAAGGCCTAGGATCCTCTTTGTGAGGTACTTTTGTGGCCTCTCTAGCTGTTGCAGGTGTCTAGTGAGGTACATGCCAAATGGGGCATTATACTCAATGATTGGTCTAATGAGAGAAGAGTAGAGAGAGATGATGACCTCTTTCTTTTTGGTTGCAAAACCCTTGGTAATGAGGTGTGCCACATAGAAGGACTTTCTGACTACAGTGGCAATGTGATGGTCGAAGGAGAGGTTGCTGTCAACCTGTGTCCCCAGATCTCTTATGATGCCTTCAGTGTTCATTAGGTTCCCATCGATGTGGTAATTTGTGGGAACTGAGTTTTTCCCAAAGGGGATGACAATGCATTTTTTGGCATTAATCTTAAGGCCATGGTTATGACACCAGTCATTTGTTTCAGAGAAGCCTTTCTGTAGGATGTCTGCATCACTTGGAGAGCTAATAATGGCTCCCAGCTTGTAGTCATCTGCGAACTTGGTCAGCCAGAGTCCCTCCGTGTTTGCCTGGACTTCTGAGAAGTAGATGCAAAACAGGAGACGACCCAGGACCGATCCCTGTGGGACTCCACTCATGACTGATCAGCAGTCTGACTTGGAGTCTGCTACTTTCATGCTCTGGGTTCTTTCTGTGAGCCAATTTGCAAACCACCTAATGGTATAGGGGTTGATGCCTAGTTTGGTGAGTTTATCAATAATTCCCGAGTGAGGTATGGTATCAAAGGCCTTGGCCAGATCCAGGTAGGCAGTGTGAACTGCCTTACCCTCATCCACAGCTCTGGTGACTGCCTCATACAAGTCAACCACATTTAACAGGCATGATCTAAACTAATGTCTTTTGGCTTTTTCCAGTTAGGGGTCGCCACAGTGGAACTCTGGACCGGTAATGACTGGCAGTGGATTTTTATGGTGCCAAGGTGCCAGTCCAACCTTCAAAGAAGGCACACCCATTCACGCACGCACCTACCTACATGTCTTTAAACATTGCTCGACCACTGGGAGGACATGCAGACTCCACACAGAGGGCACTCCAGCCAAGAATTGAACCGGTGAACCTCTTGCTGTGAGGCGACAATGCTAACTGCTGCACCACCATGGCCCACTGCACCACCACGACATGATCTACCTTTAACAAAACCAAATTGTGTGGGATCTAGAGTTTGGAGATTCCCTATATCTTTGTTAATTAGGTCCATGATGATGCACTCCATAGCCTTACATATCAGACTTGTCAGGCTAATGGGACAATAATTCCCAGGGTCTGTAGTCTCTCCCCCTTTATGGCGAGAGATGACTGTAGTAGTGCGCCATTTAGTAGGGACAAAGCCAGAAGTGAGGCTGTGCATGAACAGGGCACACAGATGTGGTGCCAGTTCACTTTGTAGTTCATGTAGAACACAGCCAGGGATATTGTTGGGTCCCATGGAAGCTGTATTCTTGGCCTTCGACAATGAAGCTTTAACCTGTGCTGCAGTAATTCTGGGTGCCTGGCATTCTTCTGGTATCGTGAATGGTCCTTTAGGGGGGAGAGAGGGGTACAGTTGGCACTAAATCTGTCAGTCAGTATGTTGGCAATATCTGTTGGCTCAGTATAGGAGGTACCATTGTGCAGTAGTTCTGAGCAAATCTGGGTATTGCCATGGAGATTCTTGCTATAACTATAGAAGGCTTTGTGGTTGTTTTTAGTGTCTGCTGCAATTTTGCCTTCATAGCTGTCTTTAGAGGTTTTGATGCGGGATCTCAACTTTTTGTTTAGGTTTTTCCAGTCTTGTGACTTCACCTTTTCCTGCAACAGTTTCTTCCTTTTGTTGTAGAGTTTATTAATGGCAGGGGACCACCAGATTGGCTTCCTTCTTTTGGAGCAGAGCATCTTGGTTCTGTTGAGTATGGCTAGTTCCATGCATTTGTGTACAAGTTCATACAGTGCATTGGTGTAGGATTCAGCAGTCATGCAACTATTTTCCATAGGCATGGGTGCCATGAAGTTAGCCACCTCTGTTTTTAGGAGCCCAAAGTCATATGTGAGTGGGCTGTCTTTCAGGCAAGTCAGAAAGGCCTCCAGTACTCCACTTTATACCTCATTCTGGAGTTCCTCCATTTTGTGCTATTCCCAGTACCCTGTCTGTAGTTTAAACTTTCCCATGACCACTTGTCCTCCCTCTGTAAGGCTGGATCCCTCCATTCTTGTCCCCATCTTTTGTGTCCATACCAGCCGTGTCTGTCCCTGTCAACATTTTAGACTTGTCTGCTCCTGCTGTCTTCTTTACTATGCCTTACCTTCCCAGATGTGTTCTTTGTGACCAATCCCAACTACTCTTCTTCTTCTTCTTAAAAATAACATCTCAAAAAATATGCCATTCTAACCCCATACGTCTTTCCTTAAGGTTACCTTTGGGTGTGATCCTCTGATTTTCTGCCTTCACCAGCTGAGCTCGTTGTTTCCTCTCTATTTAAATAATACGCTGAGTTAGCACTTTACTGTGTTGTCCCACTGCGGCCTGCTCACAGTGCCAGATTTGTCATTATTAGGATCTTCGCTGTGCATGTGAACATGCATAGGCTTGGGCATGTCATCTTACTTTTTGTGTTACGTGGTCATGTGGCTGCTCGTAGCACAACCCCTTTGTTACAGTTAGTATGACTACAGCCAGTAACACGGCTTCTGTAATTTATTATCTAACTCATTTCTCAGAATGTCAGCACTGTGCTGGTTCTAATACATGCTTAAGCAAACAATGGACTGTATCATGCGGTAATATTTTTGATATTCAGCATTGTGCTACAGCATTGCAAATATTTCTGAATATTCCCTATAACTTACACTCAGTTTTTCAGGGTTTTAATTCTATTTGCAAAATATTTTAAAAGCTTTAAATAAATAAGCTTTTGTTTTTGAACAGCAGTCATGTCTCATAAGTAGAACAACATTTATTTCTTAAGAAATAATCATTAAAGTCTCAGAAGCGTATGCTTTCGTAATTATTTAAATGAGATATTAAATTTTAATACTATATGCAGTGGTCTATGGAGCAATGCTTACATTACTGTTAGACAGATTTGAAAACAAATGTCCTACATGTTGAAAGTAGAAATGTCAGGACTCAAAAATCCTCTACAAATTTACACAATACTAACAATTCTAAAAATCCAAATAATTCACTAAGCTGTATACTATGCTTCCACTATGAAAGGTCAGACACCAAAACCCCGGGGATCCGAAACTCCAAAACCTAATGCCCTAAATGTAGAATGATGAAAAACTTAACTGCAAGCATTAGTCCAATGTGGGAGGCAAGCCTCACTCCACAAAGATATATGGTCACATCAACGACCTCGAAGAAGGAAGCAATCTCCCAAAAAAGGGTATCACTGCTGACACACACACACACACACACACTTAAAAGTCAGACCAACAATGATTTCCTATGGAAAACAACAATCAGAGCTCTTTGGTGTCTTGTGCCTTTGGTAATCAACACTCAAGGAATTACCCTTTGCCCTCCAGAAGAGCACCCATATACCTTATTTTACAACTGTATTCGGTGATTTCTTCATATAACTGAGTTGCAAAGAAGAATTTGTGCAGGTGCTAAAATGTCAAATGTAGCTGGAGCATGTACTTATGTGCCATGAATAACTTCAAAAGTATATTATGAAGTCATATTTTGAAAGGCATACTAGACTCAGTAATAGGGCACTGGATAATGTTGAACAATGTGTTGAGCTTCATTGTAAACCAAGCACGTATATTGTTAACTTATTGTTAAATAGCTAGCAGATGTAAGCCGATGCAAAATATGGTTAGCATTTAGAACACTGGCTGAAGAAGAGCAGGGAGACTTCACACACCAACCACTATGAGACCAGGTGTGGCAGTCTCTTTGTCGGTCATTGTATGAAAAAGAGCTCAGGCAATGAATATGTGCAGGGCAGTCAGAAGCCCATATTTTGGGCAGTTGTATGCTTTGTACGTGCTGTCTTTATCCAGCCCATCAGTCTTTTTTTACCCGCCACTTCTGTCATCATTTACAGAAAGCTTCCAAAGGACAAATATGAGCATTGAGCCAGGCAAGAATTGCTAGACTATGATTCAGATGTAGTTTCTAACCTGCTCAAAAAGTTTAACCTGCAGGCAATATCAGTCGATAAAAACATAACATTAGTGTGGTTATTTAAGGTATGCCTGGTGTCTGATTTACTGGTAATGACAATTGTTTACAAGACTGTGTGTGCTCACAAGCTTTACGTCTCTAAGTTAATTGTCCTCCACCTTCTCCTTTTAGCTATTCTTTCCTAGTTGCTGAGTTTGCCCCCAGAACAAACACAAGTGTCATGAGAAGATAATCCTTTCTATACATTATATACATTAGAATCATATTTTTATTTATTTATTTTTATGGGTCGTGCTTATATGGTGGGTCATGGTGATGTATTTGGTTGTATGTTCTGGCAAAGGAATAAATTATTCCAGTCCCGTCCCTTCATACTTTTTTCTGGCTGCTAAGTCCATAAACAGCAAAAAGATGTTCCTGAAAGCTATATTCTGAAAGAGAGAAACTTGGTATATGATAAACAGTGATCTAGGTGAACATAAAGTTAGTCCCCTGGAATATTAATAGGCTAAAAGTCCTATTAAGATAGCTTTGTGTTTTCAACACTTTAATCTGACAAAGCCCAATGTAATGTCCTTTGAAGAGGCATAACTTAGCCCACAAGAATATCCAAAGCTTTCCTATAGGGGGTAGAAGGTAATGGCTTTCTCATTTTCTTTCGCAAAACGCTGTGCATTGCAGTCTTGATAAACTCCTCCACAGATGGATCTTGTGTAATAAAAAGACTAGTCAATACGGAGTGATCACACAGATAACTATAGAGTATGGAGAAATCAGGTGTTCACAATTATATGTTAATATTTCACCCTGAATTTATTAATTTCCTTTATTCGTTTATTTGAATTTGTTAGCCGGGGTAAAACACTGTTCACAAATGATCAAGTTCAGTCTCAGTTTGAGGAAAAGAACAGCAGTAAAATCAAAGTATAAAATAAAGGTAGAATGTCAATACCGTACAATGTGCACAACAAGGTTAGAATAACGAATAACGAGTATAGTTAAGTACATTTACATTATACAACTGGCTGAAGTTCTGATTAGCTTATGCAGTATGGAGGTATTAAATACACTTTATACAAGACAGTCAAATGTTAAAGTAAGTGTGATATACAGTTTGAACGATTTAGAGAATAAGAAAGTTATTAGACAATGAAAGATCATGGTGGACTTAAGTAACATAATCAGGGGCATAACACATTTAGCAAGTTTCAGAAGATGTGTCCAGAAGACTGGTATGATGATATTATTTTGAGATGCAAGGGGAAAATTATGCAGGTAAACTGAGCAGTAACTAAAATGCTGGACAATGCCAAAGGTCAATTAATAATATCAGGGGGATTTTAACTTTACATCATCCTCAACAGATTCAATGAGGGGGGACTGACATTTGAAGGATAAGTGCAATAGCAAAATATAGGAGAACATGGTGTGACCCCCCCCTTGGGCTATTAAACATGGGATGCATCCCTGTTATAAAAAGTACACTAACATGCATCTGCATATCCCACAGCGGGTCATGGCTCAAAAACAGTTTCTGCTCTTTGCAACTTAGTGGGTCTTGGCTCAACATTAGCAGTTCTTTCCCACAGGATCTTAACCTGGCAGTAAAACCTGGAGGTTAGGATCAACCCCCCCCCCCCTCCACACTCCAGTTTGGAAATGATCTGCCTTCTATAACTCCTGCCCTGAGTTGATAAGGCGCAGCAAATGTTGTGGTTCAAGGAGGCAAAGTAAAAGGACCCTAATGGTCTTCGCTTCACTTGGTATGTCACTAAAGGCTGCCTCACTTCTAAGCTCTGCTCACTAATGTACTCCTTTTGAGGAAAAAAAATTCTCATTGAATACCTGAAATGAAGCAAACAGTAACTCAGCCATCTGGAAGTGACAGCAACCCTGCTCTAACAGTGTTAAAGTCAATTAAAATCTCAAAATCAAGGGCACAACAAATATTATAATATAAAATTGCAGCTGCTGCATTTGCAGTACTCAGATGTTCTAAAGAGGATGCAGAAGTTAATTAGGACAGTGAAAAATCATGGGGAAAGCAAGAGGGATAAGAACCTTCCATCACTGAGGCTCTGAATCTTTAAAATTCTAAATCACAAAGCTCCTGAATATGCTCCAAAAGTCTCGAACAAAGGCTATAGAAAGCTTGCATGAGCCCTAAATAGAATAAATGCAAGTATTTGTTGAGACGATAAAACTACCAGGATTATCACAAGTACTGTCACAGGATTTTTCAATACCATTCATGGAAGAGAAGATAGAGAACACAATAAAGGGCCAAAAATTTGGCAAGGCAGCAGACTCACATAGATTACCAACATAATTACACAAACATCTGTCCTGAAAGGTATGAATGCTCTGCTGAAACTTTTTATTTTGCATCAGTGTCCAAGGCACCACCTTCTTAGAAGTATGGATAAACTAATATAATGCCAAAACAGTTCAAGGCTCCATTTATGTAAGTATCAAGAGGCCAATATAGCTATCCTGAGTATTAATTACAAGGATAACATATCCTTATAAGCTAAGAGACTAAAGGCTATGATATTCTTGCTGATCCATCCAGACCAAACTGGATTTATCCAAAAGAGATATAGTAGACATAATGGAAGATGTATATTCTTGACTCTTTCCATTAAAAGGCAATAATATTAAGTATTGACACTGAAAAGACATATCACAGAGTGACCCGGGCTTATCTCTTTTTTACTTTCCTCAATGTTCGTTTCCCAGGCACAACAGTAATTGGAGTTTATGAATCATTCTTTGCTAACTCTTAACACATTTATATCAGATCCTATATTTTGAAAGCAATTATAATTAAAGGAGGAAGTACACATGGTTCCTTCTTTCCCTGCTACTATTTGATTTAAATAAACCATGCAACTGTTTAATTTAAGTAAACTCTTACAGCTGAAAGGTTGAGAAAGAGTTTGGAAGAGCTGGAGGACAAAAGAAGAGGAAGGATAAATAGTGCCCCACATCTGTATGCAGATGATCTGTGTCTTATCCTGTCCAACCCATAAAAGTCACTCTTCATAGTCAAGAAGGTTCTGAACTGATTTTCTAAAATCTCTAGTTAAAATGTAAACTGGAGGAAAACAAAGGCAATCTTCCAAAATCACAGATTGAAACAAAATGCAAAAACATGCCATTTTGTATCCTTTGGGAAGTCATCTATCTCTGGGAACTATCACATTAACAATACAGCTGTAAGATTAACCCAGTTGTTCGGGATTTGGAAACATGTGGACAGTGCCCTAACTTTCAGCCAACAAGTGTCCATTATCATAAGAAAGTCCTTCTATATTGTACAACTTGTAAACAAAGGGATTGTGTCTAGATCTAGGGATATCACTGTCCCTTTATACACAGCCCTCATTAGGTCAATCATTGAATATAATGCCGTCTTTGGTATGTATCTCTCCATACACATGCAAAACATGGAACACCTACAGAAATACTTTACTAAAAGGATACAAGACCTAAACAATATGTTCTACATGGACCGACTCAAAGCTCTGTCACTATACTCAGTATCCAACAAACTGCTAAAACATGACCTGTGTCTGACATACAAAGCATCCTCTGACCCAATAATGATGGACGTACTGCACGTCCGCAATCCAAATGGCATCAATAATACTTGATCCAAGGATCAAAACCTCTTTTACAAATCAGCAGAACAGACTGGATGGTCAGGTGTATCTCGTATAGGATACTGCTGTTCTGGAACAGACTCCCCATCCAAGTAAAACAAATCTCATCTTTGTCCATATTCAAGTGCAAATTGGATTTATGGATGGGTAATAGAAAATTTAGCCCAGAACTCTTCCCTGTGCTACTAATGTAGAGAGGCAGCTCCTAAATGCTTCATCCCATGCACGGGTCCCCTGAAAATGGTATGATTCCAGTTATTTTCACTAGGGGTAATAGATAATTATTGAGGTGAGTAAGGCCAATCTAAAGCCAAACATGATAGGTTAATTCAAGCACCAAAAAAATTAGCTAGGGTTAAAATGGCTTACAAAGACAACTAGCCTAGTACTTACCTATGAACCCCTCAACCTATAAGGGATTCTATCCTCTATCTGTTCCTCCTAGGAGATTTGTGCTTCAGTAGATAGATAAACTAATAAACGTTCTTGAGATATGGGTTGCCTCTACTGTAAAGAAAGTGAAGGAGTACACAAAAATGAAATTTCTTCTGTTGTAGATTAGCATATTTGGTAACAGTCAGTGTTAAAGATACCTTGCAAGCCAAAACTTAAATCAATGCCTATGCCAAAGATGTAGTCCCATCTATGATTTTTCCACACAAAGAAAATTACAAGGATGGGTAGAGATTCTGTCATGCTTGATGTAATCCCTCTCAACACTCTGGATTGAATCAGATAGCATGTGTTCAAATAGATAGATATGGGGTTCAACTCCCTAAAATGAAAGATACATATTGGTTACACACTGTAGCTTTATAGCCCTACAATAAGAACTTTGATGCCTCTGACAGACACAAATTCAGTACTTATTGGGTTCCTAGTCTCAGACAAATCAAATGAAGTATGGATGGAGGTGTGAATGATCCCAATGGTCCATGATGTTTGATAAACACAATTGGAACTAATTGAAAGGGATTGGGGTGATATGTGGTAAAAAGAAGGCGTTTTCTTACCTCTTCTTTAGAGAAAAGCACATTGCTATTAGTACAAACCATAGTTGGTAATGAGAGCAAACTGGATTAATGGGAGCTTCTAAAATGTCAGAATGGAAGAATAAAAGGTAAAAAAATACAGATAGCTGATTAAGACAGGAGATGGCCATCCTTCAGAGAGACTCAGAAGGCATTCATCCTACCCATGGCTGACTGTCCAACCAACAGAAGTGTAATGAACCACTTTAAAGACATTTTTCCCTCCAGAAGTGAAAAGAGAAAAATTGGAAGGCTCCCCACTGGTGACAGTTTAAAAACAGGCTATAGTAGTCTGGGAAGTAGTGGATAGCTTGACTTCTGTTAAAGAACACTCCCAGACCAGACCGTTAAGTTCCTTCCTCCGTTTTGGAAATGTGGAGGAGCTCTCGCCATCTGACAAGGACATGGTACTGTTTAATTCAGATAACTCTCTATCTTAAAAATCTATAACACTTTTTGATTGGCGATCTCTGCACTATACATTTTTAACTTCAAAATATGTGAGATGTTCTCGCATACTCCTAGAATACTCTGGAAATACCAAGAACCTGCTCCAGGATTTTGAAATCACATTTCCATAGAGAAAACATCTGTTTCATATAGACTCCTGTGTAGTGAAATATATTTGGCTTTTCAGTCCATGAAAGACCCCAAGCTCCTAGGCCTTACAATGTCTTCATAGCACTAATGGTTCCTCAAACATACTTACAAAGGATCTCAATCTCTATCAACAAACTAATAGGACATGGTGGTACAACAGGTTCCTATCCCAGTGTGTTCCCTGCTTACTTGTACATATTAAGCAAAGTAGTACACCTTACTGAAAGCTAATCTAGACAATTAAATGGCCACTCAGAAATTGTCCCTGAGCCTATCTTTTTTTTTCAAATAAAAATGTTTATTATTTTATGCAGTATAAACAAATCACAAGCATTTGTAGATTAGAAATGAGCAATAATAAGCAAGAGAGCATCAGAGAGAAAAGAAAAACAAACAAAATAAATATAACTTAATACTACTAACTATATACAAAATGTACACTAGTGCTGCTTGAGGACATTAATACCAAAGGAAGTAAGATTAGTTGAATATACATATGAAAAAAGAGAAATACATATATATAAATAACACATAACACTTCATTCTACCTTTATGATGAGGAATAAAGAATACCCTTGAGCCAAAAAGATAATGCAAAGAAAAAGAAGTAGAGAGAAAAGGCACTTAACAATAATGTACCATCCAAATTCACAATTATATGGTCATCAAAAAAATGTTCAAAGAGGATATTCCAGAATTTCTGGAAGAAAGCATGCTTGTTAGTGCTTCTTATTAAGAGGTTATATATTTAACTGCCATGGTTCTGAAACTTTTCCAAGACATCTTAGTGCGATCCAGCCAATTTTTGGTTATGTAAAATTTAACTAATAAACAAAGTGTGATTAAGACATGCAATCTTAATTTTGAGATTTTAAAGTTAGTGATGTGGAGTATCGCCATTTCCCACGAGAGGGGTGATTTGTGTTAACCCATTTTGTCTAGTCGCACTTTGAGAGAGCACCAAATGCTATGTGAATATCTACAGAACCACATTAAATGAAGAATATCTGCATGTGGGTAGGAGCAGCAGGAACATGCATAGGATACATTAGGGTTAAATTTAATTAAGATAGAAGGAGTAAAATATGAATTGTTAATTATCATAAATTGTGTGTATACAAGTTTTTTTAATGGGGACAATAGGAGGGTGCATTTAATGGCTGATAATTTTTGGTCTTCCGAAAAGTCAGATCCTTGTTGGTCCCAGAAATCTGCGTAGATAATTCCCTCTTAGTATTTGACTGTATGTATGTATTTATAGGACAAGGCTAATGTACTCTTCTTACTAGATACAGGTTTCAATAACTCTGACACTTGTTTGACTTCAGTATCATCAATAATGCTACCCTTAAGTAAGGATGTGATTATTTCTCTTATCTGACAAAGTATTATTGTGTATTTTTTTTGGTTAAATTTAATATATCCCGCAGTTCCAGGAGTGAAATATCCCTGAATTTATAAATGTCCCAAAGTGTGTAGTGTTTTATTAGAGGATATACAGCAAGGTTGATCATGTTATTATTCATTCTCAAATTAGGATTTAGGTGAATGGGTTGGAATAAAAGCAGAGCTTTTTCCAACTTTAGTGATTTAAAAATCTCTTGAAAAGTTTTAACTTTATCCTTCAAGACATAGCTCAACTTTATTTTTCTAAGAGTTGTTGCCTCCAAGATAGGAAGTGCTTTGGGATTAAAGTTATTATTAGATACGTGATTGTACCATATCTTGACCCAAAGGGAGTCCACAATTGACTATCTGGGTAATAATTTGCAATTGAAATGATTCTATTAGCACATAAAATTCTATAGTAGAGTTGTAAATCTGGTAAGCCTAAACCCCCTCTAGTTTTTGGGAATTTAACCTTTTGACATGAGATTCTCAATGAGTCTGGGTGCCAAATTAATTTTGCAAAAGCTTTGTGTATTTTAGTAAAGAAGTTATTTGGAATGGAAGAAAAAGATGCATTAAAATGGCATAGAAGCTTTAGGAGGACATTCATTTTAATGATAACTGCTTTTGATAACATGGGTAATTTCATTTGTTGCCACTGGGCCATATCCTGTGAGATCCCTGACCATAATTTCAGGACATTGCAGTGCATAATGGAAGGAAAGGAGTGGTCATACCAAATCCCTAAATATTTAAAGGAATAAACCATATTGAAAGGTGAGTCTGGAAAGTGGTTTTCTCTATGTCCTGTAGGGTTAACAGGAAAGATATAAGATTTGTTTTGGTTAATTTTATAGTCAGAGATACCTGCAAAGATATTTAGGGAGGTGACCAATTTCTTGAGATCTATATTAGGATGTTCAAAATATATATTCAGGTCATCTGCAAAGGCGGCCAAACTTATTTTAGTATGTAGTACTTTAGGTATTGAATGATAAGTCTTTTGCGTAATAAATAAGAAAAGGGGTTCTAGGTATAAATTGAACAAAAGGGAGGAGAGGGGACATCCTTGTCTGGTTCCGTTAGAAAGTTTTATCGGGTTTGAGTAATTTTTGTTAATATATAGGCATGTATATAAGCTATTGTACAATATTTTGATAGTATCAGTAAACTCTGTGGGGACATCAAAGTGGGATAGCACTGCAAACAGAAAGCTCCAGTTGACCCTATCAAATGCCTTACATGCATCTAATATCATAACGTATCTCGGATTTTTGTCTTTTTTCGTAAGATTAATCATAGTTTCTAATGTCAACGTATTATCCCAGGTGTGCCTATTGCAAGAGCCAGATTGTTCCTGAGATATTATAGAGATTTTTCCTGAGATATTAGAGAGGGGATCACTTTTTTGAGTCTTTCCGCCAATAGAGATAACATTTTGATGTCAACATTCATTAGTGAGATTGGTCTGTAGTTATTCAAGTTCAATTTATTTAAGTTACTTTTAGGGATAAATATGGTCTTTGAGTTGTTTATGTAAAGATCCGATACACCATTGAGGGAGATACAATTATATTGTTTAAGTAAGATGGGAGCCAGATTATATTTAAAGGTTTTATAAAAATCTGGAGTATAACCATGTGGTCCTGGAGCCTTTCCTAACTTAAGATTACCAATAGCATCCACTATTTCCTGTTGACTTAGTGGAGCAGATAGAATCACTTTCTGATCTTCATTTAGTTTCGGAAATGTAAGACTGCCAAGGTAATCTTTTATCTCTGAGATCGGGGTTTGATGGTCATTTCTAGTATAAATGTCCAAATATATCTGATGAAATAACTGAATAATTTCTATGTCTGTTTTATATAATTTATCTTGATGACATATAAGAGTTATCCTAGAAGATTCCTGTTTGTTTTCAATTAGGCTAGTTAATGCTTTAGAGGGGGTTTGTATCCATTCAGAATACTTAGTTATAAACTTTAATTCCTGATGGGAATAATTTAATTGGTGTAAATCAAATAATTATCTTTGTTTTTCTATCATTTGAGATGCCAAAGCTAAAGAATAATTCGCTTGATAGTTCTTGTCTAATTCCCTAATTTCAGATAATAATAGGGCTTCCTTTTCTTTCCTTATTTTCTTAAAATAAGTGGTTTTCTGGATAAATATTCCTATAATAGTCACTTTACATGAGGCCCACTGTATATCATATGGGAAGTCCACATTATGTATGTCCATTTCAAACTCTGTTAGGGCTTTAATAATTTCTTTATGCATTTCCAAGTTATGTAGTATATTGTTATTTAGAGATCAATTGGAACCTCTAGCTAAAATAGGTAAGTTATACTCAAAATTTGTTGTTAATGTAATTTTTGAATGGTCTGAAAAGAACCTAGGTTCAACTAGATAATTTATCTTCCATTTTATTAATCCTTTCGAAACTAGAAAAAAGTCTAGGCGTGACCAAGAATTGTGGCATTTAGAAAAATATGTGTATCTGTTATTGTTTTGAACATCACCACCAAAAGAGATGGAATCGACAAATCCAAAATTTGACATTAAATTCATCAAGGCTAAGGAGGCTTGTGTGTTGTAAGACTTGGACTTACTGAAGCAATTGGAACCAGGATCTATTACCGCATTCCAATCCCTCCCAGACTATAATAATGATTAGGAAAGTTAAGTAAATATTATAGATTTTTTAAATAAAGTCCTGTTGTCTAGCACAAGGTCCGTAGACATTTAGAAATAAGGTTGGCTTATAAAGTAAGGGGTTTATAATCGTAAAGTAACACAATCTACCCCTCCTGATCCATTCCCCAGTCTACAATAGAAGCCTGTAGTGAGTTTTTAATAATAGTTGCTACTCCTTTAGAGTTAGAGCTGTCTCCTGAAAAAATGGCGTCTTTTATCCATTTCAAGGCTAAGGAGGCTTGTGTGTTGTAAGACTTGGACTTACTGGAGCAATTGGAACCAGGATCTATTACCGCATTCGAATCCCTCCCAGACTATAATAATGATTAGGAAAGTTAAGTAAATATTATAGATTTTTAAAATAAAGTCCTGTTGTCTAGCACAAGGTCTGTAGACATTTAGAAATAAGGTTGGCTTATAAAGTAAGGGGTTTATAATCGTAAAGTAACACAATCTACCCCTCCTGATCCATTCCCCAGTCTACAATAGAAGCCTGTAGTGAGTTTTTAATAATAGTTGCTACTCCTTTAGAGTTAGAGCTGTCTCCTGAAAAAATGGCTTCTTTTATCCATTTCCTATTCTTTTCATTTATCCAGTCCTCCTCAACCATATGTGTTTCTTGAATAAAACAGACATCTGCATCTGATTTTAAAAGTAAATGCATCAATAATTTTCTTTTATTTTTGTCATGCAACCCCTCTTACGTTCCAGGAAATTAATTTCCACATACTGTCCATACAATTTATTGAGGCGCTAAACTAATATTTTGGATGGAGTTGGGATGGCTATCATCGAGAAAACTATTGAATGACTCAAGTGTAATTTTTATGACATGTAAAGGTGTGTCATTTATTAATAGAGCAGCACAAATCTCTCTCAAAACTACCCCGTGCCTACGTACTTATCCACTATGATTGAAAGAGAAAGAAAGAAAAAAGATACACATAACACTGAGAATGTTGAATAATTTTCAATAACAAAATCACTATATCTACAACCTATATACATCCCTGTCTTAGTTCCAAAAATCGTTATCTAATACCCTACTTAGAACATCCACCTAGCTCCTAACTGAATGTTCTGCCAGTTACAATATTTGTAATATCATACAAGTATCAACTAGATTGGGTTTATAAAAACAGCTTATGTTAAAGAAATAGTAAGTCACATCAAAGATCTAATGTAGAGAGAAAAAAGACAGCAAAAATATGTGTCAACTATATAAAAGAGAGAAGGAAATATTTTAAAGCATCATCTCATGTAGCCTGCCAGAATCTATACAATTTTCACAAGAGTGTAATTTCTAGCACATAAAATATAAAAATATCAAACATTTAGTGAGCATCCTTGTTCGTTAAGATTGGGTATATCATAACTTTTTAACAGAGCTGATTGTTGCATCACATAGACATTCAGTTTAAGCCTATCTACCATCATTAGTCCAGATTTATACAATATGGCCTATTTTTATAAAGTCAGCAAGCTTCATGGCTAGCATGCTATAATGTATCAAGTCCTGTCTTGTAGTCATTACCCTGCAAGTCGAGCATGTATAACATAAAGATGGACTACTTGCTTGCACTAATCAAATTCAACCAGGTAAGATTTGTATCTTCCCAAAAAGGAAGAATGCAGTGGGGAATAGTGAAAAAATAAAAATAAAAAAAAGCTCACTATATTCGAGCCGATTCAAAAACTAAACTTAACAAATGAGCTATTGTTAGTCTTTCCACTGTATATAAGTGAAACCTTTGCTCACTTCCCCTTCAATCACCTTGTAATAACAAGTTTTGCCAAAGTTAAAAGTTTAAAAACGGAAAGTATAGAAGGGGAAGTGGTTTGAACTACATTGATTCCATATGTTTGTGAGAGAGCTGCACATTCATAAGATTTGAAGATGAGGAAATATCTAGCCCTGCATGCTATCACAGCTCTACTAACCTTGTAGTTGCATATCCGCTTTTACTTTTACAAGCTCATATGAGCTAGTGTGAATTTGGTAAACAAAATACCTAACATGCATGCATCTATGAAGAAGTCATCTGCTGTTGGCGAAGGTAATTTCCCAAGCACGGGGGTACCCTATGTTCTCATTGATGAGGTCAGTAGAGGAGGAAGTTCCTTATAGTGCAATAGTCTTTAGATTCGGAAGTTGTTTCTATTTAAGGGTCCTATTGGCTGTGCTATGTCAGACCAAACATTCATAGGCTCCATGAACAATACTGAACCATTTATTAAGGTTAAATTAAAAGATTAATCAGGGCATGTGTAGGTTTGCATTTGTAGTCAGAGAAAAGAACCTGAGAAGATAAAAGCTTTGATTGACAAATGAAGGTACATCAGTGTCTGATAATTAAGATTCCAGTGCTTTGCTAAAACATTTCATGAAGATGGATTTAGCTTCCTTAGGTGAGTTTATAGTGTATTTTACTTTGTATGATAGAAAGAAAGTGTATTAGGAAATCTCATCTGGAATCTGACTTTATGCTTAATCAGATCTGCACAATACTGAGAGAGTTTGCATCGTATTTCTTTGATTTCCAGTGGGAGATTCTGTGAAATAGAAATCGCATAGCCATTCCACATAAAGTGTTTCTGACTTTTAAATGCGGATAAAATGGAGTGTACATCTTGATAATTGAGAAGCTTAGCATAAATTATTTGTGGAATTGCAGTGTTTTGGCTCTTGTAAAGAGCGTGGTAGGCCCTCTCAATTTTGCATTCATTAGTACCATCATTGATGTGTAGTATAGCACTAAACATTTGCTTAAGTGTTGGAACAAGTTGGTTGTGTTCATATTTTTCCGGGAGCCCTCGGATAATAATATTATTCCGTCTACTTCTTGCTTCCAGATCCAGGTTTTTTAATTTTATGTCAGCTATTATCTTGTCTTTAGCTCTTACTTCCTCTTTCAATTGCTCAAGTTGTAACTCGTTTGTCCTGGTTTTTCCTTCTACTAGATCCAAATGCTCTGTGATTTGATTTATTGTACCTCGGAATTTAGCAAGTTGTTCAGAGAATCCATGCACTGCAGTCTGAAGTGGTAAAAGGGTGCTTTTGAGTTCCCCCATATGTATACTATTTTATCTCTTTTGTTTTGGGCTGTCTTTGGCTTGTTCCTGCTGGAGTTTGGTTGTTTTCTGCCTTTTAGATATAATTTCCTTTCCAGGAGACGCTATCGCAGATAATTTCGTTTCTGAAGTTTGGGTATCCATACTTTCTATTTCTTTAGGCATTTTATCACCGCAATTATAGATGCTTTTTCTCATGTAGCTGCTGTCCACTGCTAAGGTGTTGATGCCTTCAGGCCTCTTATTTACATGTGGGATCTCGTGCTAAAAGTGTTAGAGAAAAAAAAACTAGTTTTATACTTTGAAACAGCAACTTTAGAGTTCAATAAGGATGATTTCAGAATGAGTAATGGCTTTTTCTTCTAGGATTTGCCGAGATTTGCTGGCTATTTAGTTGTTTTTCAGTAAGTTAAGTAAGAGCTTTGTGAAGAGGGTGTTTCTTAAATGACCACCATCTTGGAATCCCTCGACTGTCTATCTTGTGTAACTCTCCTTTTCATAGGAGGGAATTTTTCATATTGGCTGTTTTGAGTGGGCTGCAAATGATCTGAGGACAGATTGCCTAGTATTTACCAGTGAACCTATGAACTTATTGTCATGGTGAATCTTTTTAGGAAATACATAACCAAAATGATGGGAATAATTTGGAGGTACCGGGGGGTGCACCCGATGTGCACAGCTGATCAAATACCATGAAATGGAGAGATCAGCAAACCTTCAGGTGGTAAGATGAGGAAATCAATAGCACTACGGCTCAGATCAAGGTTATACCTCAACACAGTAGAGACTAGCACATGGGCTTTATCCAGGTGGAAGACTGTTTTAAGAATCACAGTGAAGAAAAGAACATTTTATGAAGACATACCTAGGAACTTTTTTCATTATGATCATGTCAGATGTGTTATTGTTACAGTTAGACCAGTATCAAGTAAACAATATGTTATGTTGCATGGTGGAAAGGTTGTTTTTTTTTTTTGTATCTATATTCTGCAACTTCAGTAAAGAGAATAAAAAAAATGTTATGTTAGCAGATGTGTTATAGCACTTGGGCTGAGAAAGTACATACTGCAATATTTCACATGACCAGTAGATGGCAATCACTCCTAAGGGGAGCAAAGTCTTTTCACCAATTATTTCTAGGATGAATATGATTATAAAATCTTAAGCCATTAATTAATTAATTTTGTGTAAGTAAACTGGCAAAACTATTAACTTGAAGAAAATACAAAGATACACTGTTTTGTAGTTAGTCATCATGCCCTTACATGGTCATTTTAAATTACATGACTGTAATGGAAACTCTTCTTTGATCCATAATAGTTATGTTTCTTATCACACATAAAAAGCAATAATAACATTTCCTGATCTTGTCTCCTGAAAAACAAATATTTCTAGATACCAGTCGTGTCTTAGGAACTATAACATGAAAATGGTTAAGGAACAGAAATGTCATTTTTCCTCAAAATACTGTAGGAAACACTTTTTATACTGTGTCAAAAATGTTGAACATGATCTGAGGCAGACAAAAACAAAATTCAGCAACAGTGAATCTTTATTTTAGTAATCATGCAAAAAATGTATTGGTTGAAGGTATGGTTTGACATGCAAGATTTCACTTTTAAGTAAGAAATGCCACGTTGGGTGTAGACAAAGGCATGATGAGTCCTATTTTGCATAGATGTAGCAAGTAACTTTAGATTTTTTTATAATATCCATGCATCTATGTGTATAATAAAACATGAAACTATTAGTCTAATTCTCCCCTACATATTTGTCTTGGTTGAACAATTGGGAAAGACTGGTTAACAAACATCTGGCCAGCAGAATATTGCAAGAGCTTAAGGCTACAGGTATCTATCAGGCTTCAGTCCGTAGTCGTGGGTTTGAATCCTTCTGTCTCCACTTGCATACTGTATAATTTTGTGAATTACATACTGAAATCATGCTTCTGGGTCACCCATGAAAATAAACACTTCTGCTTATTTTGTTGATATAGAATAAATAATTACACTTATTACATTTTCTAATAATTTTAAGTATTTAACATGTATATTAAATAAGCATTTCCTTAGGATCCAAACAATAGGGATTAACTGCAAAGTTTGGTTAATATGCAGTGACAGCTTTAGAGTAAAATGCAAACAGGCCAAAAAGGAATAGTTTTAAACCAAATGAAGTTCAATAAATGTATATCAGAATATTGATCAAGGATCAGTTGCCCATATCCCAGAATATTATATGGTATAAATATCATTGGCATCCTTTCTGATCTAAAGTGCACAATATGACAAATGTTCTTACACATGAGTGCTATCCCCTGCACCCTCCCAACACAGGAATATCCACATCATCATAATGCGCTGTCATAAGTACTTTGATACTTACTTGTTTTCTTTGTTATGGTCTTTTAAAAGTCAATTTGCTTTTTTGTTTGTTTTCATTTTTCTTGCACAGCACACTTTTTTTCATAAATGCATCTGTTTCACAAAACCAATTGAAATCAATGTGAAACTATATACCCTCTACTTTTACTGTTTAAGCCTGCCTTCCCTTTTGCACCCCCCCCCACCACACACAGACACATAATAAACAGCAGTAGCTAGAAATAATTTACTACAACACGCTGCATTCACTGCACTACACTTTACATATCCCCCATCTGAGGGGGGCCAGAGGAATCCTACTGCTTGATTAAATGTTACAGTTCTGTTTAAGTAAGGAAATACTAGACAGACAATGGAAAATGTGACATTATGAAGCAAAAGGAAGCAGGACAGTCACGTGATCTTCTGGTGCGATGGATAACATCATGGGCCATTAGCAGTGTCAAGATAAAAATAACACAGCTAAGAGGGCACAGTGCACATCGGTGCCAGCGATGCCTAAGGAAGCACTTAGTGTAGGGGGAAACACACTGTTACAAGTTCCTAAACAAAGCCTACTGGTGACTAATACCCTGTTCCACCCAGTACTTTGCACTTTTATCAAGTCATTTGAGTCTCAGATTTTTGTTATTGACTTAACTACTGGAGAAGAATTGCACCTCATTGAATAATACATATATTTTTTCACGTGTTGAAGATCTTTAAATTACTAGGCTCCCATCAGGACACAAGTGCTCAACAGCAGTTGAATTCTGCTCACTGGTTCTATCCCCCTCCATCTGCTAGATCCCTGAAAGGCTTGAACGGCAGGACACCTCCCCTGCTGAAACCTAACTGGAAAATTTCCTGCACTGTCCCTCGACTCTGAAAAGATCTGTCAAGGTTAATATTATTCACAGCAGCTTCCAAATAAAACTTGTAATCCACAAAATGAAGCAGCTTTTCAGTCAAAACAATAAAGACCTGAGCAGGGCAAGCTTAGAAAATTGTGAAAAAACCCACGAATGGCACAGCACACTTCAGTTCACTTTATTCCACAGAAACACGGTGCTTGCCTGCTCAGGGCTTTATTGTTTTGCCTGAAAAGCGGCTTCATTTTGTGGATTACAAGGTTAATATTATCTTATCCTGTCTGTATGGACTATATTGATTAGCCATACTGGGTCTACAGCACTACCAGTAATCCCTCAAAGCCCCACGATCAACCCTAAAATACTAAAATGGGTTACTCCTATATCTAAGGATTACCTAGTGAACATATCTAAGTTTCTAGGTATATTACTAGCATAAATTAATTCAGACAAACAGAACAAAGCTCCTTTTTATTATAGGCTCTGATTGTAGCACTCATAAACTGAGCTTAATCATACTAACTAAGGAAAAACAGTTGAGCTCCCTGCATAAAACATATAAAACTAGAAATTACATAGCATAAACCTGAAGCAAGGGTTTAAACTCTTGAGCTCTGCAGAAAAATAGCAGACAATTGGCAGAAGAAAGCTTAATGTGAGAAAAGGCTGCAAAAAGTGATTACTAACAGTATACTACGTTAAAATTGTATACTGAAGGGAAAAACAAGGGTAAGAAAGTATTTAAAACAAACAAAAAAAGCCTCATTGTACTTAATGTGTTGATAGTTTCCCATTGCTAGCTGGTTTCTTTGCATTGGCCCTGCTACACTCGCTCTCGCTTCGCTCGGGCTTGCTCCGTGCCCACCCTGCCCCAAATACCTCCCGCCCCTAGATGTGCTAAATTTATAGCCCCAATTGCCACTCCCTTAATTATAGAACCAATCAGCAATTGTTAGACCCACCCTAACCACAACACCCTCCCTATTTCTCTACTCTACCCTCATCTACTACCCTCCCACCCCCATTCTTAAACAATTGTAAGTTGCAAAACCTCTTCAATGCCTCTACAAGCCTCAACCCCACCTTTTAATTCAAAACCCTCCTACTACCTTTTACCCATGCTGATAATTACGCATTTTATCACAGCTTATGAACATTTCTCCCTTCCAGGCTCCCACTACCCCAGATCACAGACCAATACTCATGCTCTTTCACATAACTTTAATCAGCTACTACTCCCCTCCCTTCCAACTCCCATATTACAATAACTTAACAGCTCATTTGAGCCCACTTACAGATACATATATTTTTTTAATATTATGTTTGAATGCTTCTTTTACTACCTTGTTATGTCAACCTCTCAGGGATTAAAATTTGCCTGTACAAAGAGTTGTTCCTAAAAGCTATTCCTGTTTGAAAAAACAGGCATTTGAGCTTACCCTTCCTTTTGGATGGTTGAAATTGAATAGACTGTACAAGAACCCATACTGTCTTGTCCATTTGTTTTGCCCCTTTTTGCGATTTACCTTCAAGATGGTTCCAATATATATTAGCGTTTTTAGTGTGTCTCATGAAAACATACAAAACATATCAATCCACAAAAATAGGTATTTTCCTTATGAATTGTTTCAGATTGTTTGAGCCATATAAATTGCCCTTTGGCTTATCCTTATACATTTTAAATAGAATTTGTATCCTGTCTTAGTTTAAAACAGTTCCAGTTAGCTTGTTAGTATAAATACACCTTTTTACCTTGATTATGTGTGTTTTTTATTCAGTGGCTTGACGAATATATACTGACTTATTGAGCCAAGCACTTTTTGCTTTTATTGAGTTTTGTTTTTTAGCTTATGATGTTGGTTTTACTTTTTATATATAGAGTTCACTCTTGAGTTTTTATGATGTCGCTAGCACTTTAAAACCAAATGCAGCCAGGAAGTGATGAAATTATTGTAACACTCCGCTGCCTTCTTAAGAGTGTGTTTCAATCTTGAATTTATTTACTCTGAAGAAGCTACCATTTGTGTGTAGCGAAAACGCTGCTTTGTCTTGTAATAAAAATAAAAATTTGCGTTAAGGAATTTACACGCCTGGTGAGTCATTGTTTGGATCCGTTGCTTTCTTTCATCATATTACAATAACTTAACAGCTCATTTGAGTCAGTTATGTTAACCCCTGAGCTAAACACTACTACAAACTATTATTCAAACTACAAAAACTAATAATCTATTCTCAAATTAACCTCACAATGGATGGGGACATCCACCCCAACCCAGGACCAACCCCATCAGAAGCATCCAACCCAAATATATAATATCCCCTCTAGCCTGCAAAACTTAAACATCTCCTCTGCTTCTCTCCTCATCTGCCACCTAAACATCAGAAGCCTAAATAATAAAATCCAAGAGCCTGCATGCCATCTTAGCAGTACACTCCCCAGATATACTATGTCTTACAGAAACCTGGCTTAAGCCATCCACCACTGACAATGAAGTTACTCCTCCAGGTTACAATATAATATGACTGGACCACACCTCAAAGAAGGGAGGTGGGGTAGCTGTCTTATATAAATCTTCAATTAATGTAACTATTTCCAACTCTCCACAAGTTCCTCAAGCTGATAAAGCTGAAATACTCTTTACAAAACTACAAATTAACCAGCATAAATCTATAAACATCGGCTGCATTTATATCCCACCTGGCAACAACACCAATATCCTTGAAGACATTCTACAGTGGCTGTCCATAAACTCCCCACAAGTAACTATTGTTTTAGGTGACTTTAATATAGACTGGAACACCTGCTCCTTAGACTTCCCTACTACCCACATAACTTTATATGGTTTCTCCCAAGTCATAACCTCCACCACCAGAACTAGTAAGCCCAGTAACAAAGAAAGCATACTAGATTGGGTTCTCATTAATAACCCTCCCCAAATGTATAAGGCAGGCACCCAACCTGAGGAAATAAGTGATCACCTCCTAACATATATACTCAGACAAAAAATGATATCCCTCAAATACCTAGCTTCAGAACTATCAGGAACAATAAGAGCTTCAATCAAACCAAATTCCAGTTAGAACTTCAAACATGTAACCGGAATAGACTAAAACTACTCCCACTAGATGACGCAGTATCACAACTCCAGATTTATTACAATCCTTAACAATCATGCACCCACCCGGACCATCAGAACAAAGAAAAAAGTAGGACCGTGGCTGTCCAAAGAAACTAGACAAAAAAATCATGAATAGAAATAAAGCCTGGTCATCTTGGAAAACCAATAAAAACCCTAAGGATCAACTAGTATATAAACAGTTAAGAAATAATACTAAGAAGTCTATAATGTTGGACAAAAAAGACTATTACTGTAACCTGCAACATAAACATCAAAATTGACCACAAAAATGTTGGTCCAGCTTAAACAATCTTCTCCATCCAGGTAATACTACTACCCTTACCCCTGCGTTTATCCTCCAAAAACCTCCAGAAAATTATTGCCAACACCTTCAACACCTTATTTACAGAAACTATACAATCCTTTGCCAACCAACTAGGCCCCAACAACCTAGACCCTATTAACCCTATATCCAATACCCACCCATCCTTTAACTTTCAACCTGTACCAACAGCATTTATCCAATCCTTAATCAAGAAACTGAAACCCACCACCCTTTCAGCAGACCTAGTCCCGGCTGAATATCTTCAAAAGACTGCAAATGCAATAGCGTATCCCATCTCAATATTAATTAACAGAACCATCTCTGAAGCATATATCCCCTCCATCTGGAAAATTTCCTATGTAATTCCTCTCCATAAAGGGGGTAACTCCACTGATTTATCAAATTACCAGCCCATTGCCATTCTGTCCCCTGTGGCTAAAATTATGGAAAAATGTATCCACAAGCAACTCTTTCATTACCTCAATTTGTACAATCTCATAGCTCCCCTCCCAACATGGATTTAGACCCCACCATAGTTCCACCACAGCCCTTCTATCCTTCTCTCAGACAATAAATCAAATCCGTAATAATAATACGCCCTTCTCTGCTGTCTTTCTTGACCCATCTAAGGCATTTGCTATGGTAAACCACCAGCTACTCATTCAAACACTAAAACCTCTTGCCATAGACAGCCTAGCAATACGCTGGTTTCAGTCCTACCTAAGTGGCAGACAACAAGCTGTGCTATGGAAGGACAGCCTTTCTTCCCTACTGCCAGTCACCCTTGGAGCTCCTCAAGGGTCTATACTAGGACCTCTCCTATGTTCCATCTTCATTAATGATCTTCATACAGTCATCCCAAAGTAACCTGCATTCAATATGCAGATGACTCTACCCTAATCTGTTCTGCCACCTCCCCATTAGACCTGCAGACCTTAACCCAAAATACTTTCAATGTAGTAGAAAACTGGCTCACTGAAAGGCGTCTTCTATTGAATCCATATAAAACAAAACTGCTACTCTTCACCCCCACCCGGAAAGCTACACTCCCATCATTTACCATAACATCTAATAATGGCACAATAATTTCCCCAGAAAGTAATGCAAAGCTATTAGGTGTAATTGTTGACAATAACCTTAACTTTGATGCTCACATTGACAAAATCATTAAAACAAGTCAACAAAAAGCTAGGATCTCTATATAGAATTGAGGCATTTCTAACCCCAACTGCTAGGACAGTTATTGCCCGAACACATTTACTTTCAACCCTTCTTTATGCCTCCCCAATCTATACAAACCTGAGTAAATCTGACCTCAATAAACTCAATAGTTGTTACAACACCATAGCCAGATTTGCCACAGGCTCAGCATATAGAACCCACCACTGTATTAACCTACGATCTCTAGGCTGGCTAGAGTTTCCCTCTCAAATCCAGTATAATAAATTAATAATAACCCACAAAGTCCACCATCAGCCCAAAAGCACACCCATACTCAAAAATATAATTACCCCTTACAGTAACCTAAACATTCTCTGGTCTTCTGACAAAATACTAGCACAAACTGTTAAATCTAACAACTCAGCAGGTGACTCGTTTTGCAACTCTGTTGGAACAATCTGGAATCGGCTCCCTGCTGAACTTACAGCAAACCAGACTATTAACCAATTTAAAACATCTCAAAAAATTCCTAAAAAGTCACTGACTGTGCCCCTGTACCAACCCTGACGAACCAGCTTACCACTCTCTTCACTACCTGGCTATCTGTAAAATAGTCAATGTTTCAGACTTAGTCTCATTCTCATATGTATTGTACTACTGAATGACATGCTACCTTTTTCAGCCTTGCACCACTAAAAATGTCTAAGTTCGAACAAGAAAACTACAATGTTAAGTTTAAGTACGTATGTATTCCAAGTATGCATATAATCCTATAATTCTGTACTGGTATCTATATGTGACTGTATAAAACTGCTACTGTTTAACTCTTATGTAACTATCCACAAGTGGAGCTTTTCTCCCTGGGCCTCCGCTGAAAATGGACCTGTGTCCAGTCGGACTATCCCAATTAACAAATGTAAAATAAAATAAATAAAAAAATAAATATTAAAGACAAAATGGAAGATGGTATTTACACAAATGCCAACTTCCATCCAGGAATGGTCCTGTGTAGCGCATTTCTATTTAGTAAACTATATACTGAACTAGAGTTTGAAAATTATTACTACACTGAAGTTCTTGAATATACACTCTTATCTCAAGCCAGTAACAATCTCAGTCTCTGTGTTCCACTCTATGATAAGTAACATTTATTCAGAAGTGAAAACAACTCTTGTCTTAGATTTAGCTCTTCTCATTAATGTTTACACAGTGTAGATGCTTTTAGATCCAACAGAGCTATATTTAAAATTTTGAAATGCCTTTGTTTATGTCCATTTTCTCTTATCTACTGAACTTACACATTATGGATTGGAACAGTTTTTTTTTTCCTCCATTTAAATAATTGAAATCACTAATTAGCTCATTAGAATCTTTATACCTAGGATGCTTCCTTCCCGATGAAAAGGAGTCATCCAATGTACTGTGATAGTCCATCTACTTTCTACTATTTTTCAACAGTCAACTGAACACAAACTTCACAGCATAATCCATTAATTTAAAATTGAATCTGATCAAGGATCAGTTGCCCATATCCCAGAATATTATATGGTATAAACATGATTGGCATCCTTTTTACCCTAAAGTACACTATATGACAAATGCTCATACACACGAATGCTGTCCCCTACACCCTGCCAGCACACGTATAGCCACGTCATCATCATGTGTCGTGAGACGTACTTTGATTCTTCTTTTCTGGTCTTTTAAAATTAATTATCATGTTTTTCTTTGCACAACACATTTGCCTAAGTCTGAATCTTTGAAAAGCTCAGGCTTTGGTAGTGCATCTAAACTTCGGCAGTCACAATTCAGATATCACTGCTGATGGGAAGAACAGTCATGCCAAAAATGTCTCACTGTTCATATGCTCCACTCTGTTCTCCACTTCATACCATCTGAATTCCCCGAATAAAAAATAAAATCTATACTGACAAGATGTGTATACATTAACTATAGCCTTCACCCTGCATCTAAAAGAACCTGTGTAATGGATTTCTTCCTCCCCAGTTGGGGTATCATATTCAGATACTGATGTGACCACCATTTCCACAATGAAGAATGACTTCGTATAAGCTCTGTGATAAAGCACTCTGACTAAACAGAATTTTCCCAAGATTTGGACACCAGTATATGACTCTACACAACCTTCTGGCAGGCTACTGACATGTTTCCCTACTTCGCATTGCTTAGTTGTTTACAAATTACTTAATTTAAGCCACTGTCATTTTCTTACCCTGTTCATTTAGCACTTTCTAAGCATTATCTCTCAGATCTTCACCATGATGTCAGTTAAAATGCAGTATTGTCATAGTCCACAACTTATAAAAAGGAAGAAAGCCTTCTCTATCAGGGAACCAGTAACATGGGATTATATCTTCATTAGATCCATTCAGTAAAGGAAATGGTGCTACTTAACTGGAAAAGATTAAATAATATAGGTTCAAGGTTGTTACAAGGCAAATAACTACTAGGGTCCTTGCAAGCCTAGCTGCGCACTCTAAACTATTTGGTAATATCATGGGCATCGATATGAGGGGGGGGGGATGTTAATAAGGAGTTAACTGAGGATTTGTAGGGTGGTGTTAGGATAGAACATTTTTTAACGATGGTCTCTGTCCATAAGGGACATGGGAGCCAGACCAGGGGTAAATTTAAGATTTCCCATCAGGTTTTCAAGGAGCATTTAAATACAGTCAGGGCTGAACTCTGTTTTACATGGATGGTGAGCCTATTCCATAGTGTGAGGATCCTTCAGGCCACATATCTCTACCTCCAGCATGTTCTGCTTATGCCACAAGTGAAGCTCAGATAGATCTAGTGTTTCTAGTGCTGCTTTTTTTGTTTTTGTTTTTTGCGCATGTGCAACAGATCCATCAGGCTGGGTTTGAGGAAGACTTGTATTCCAGGCAAAGAAAGCCTCTCAGCAGCCTATAAGAGACTGAATACAGTGGTAACGCCTTCAGGTGATCCGTGTAGGACAGAGTGAAATTAATTCTCCTGGTAAAACCCCTTTGTGGGTGTTACAACTGATGCACGTGTCTGGTTAGATACATGCCAAAGGTGGTATTATATTCAATGATAGCTCTGATAGGGACTTTCTACAGTGGTACTATAATTTCCTCGGACCTAGATGCCATACCCTTACCTATAATTTGTGAGACATAGAATAATTTTCTTATTATCTTAGCTATGTGTTGATCAAAGGCTAGACTGCTGTCTACATATTTTCCCTTACTACTGGGTCGACCCTTAGGGGTGTTTTGTCGATGGAATAATTAACTTGGGTTGACAGTTTCTCAAAGGACATTATAATGCATTTTTAGCATTGAGTTTTAGGCCATGGCTTTGGCACCAGTCATTTGTCTGTGTTAAACTCTCTTCCAAGATGTTGGTGTCTTGAGTGGAATCTATAATAGCTCACAATTTACAGTAATCTGCAAACTTGGTGAGCCAGAGGACTTGAACATTAGTCTTGATTTTTGAGAAGTAGATGCCAAACAGGTCTCTTGGTGGAGGTGGTCTCACCAATCCTGACTTCTTGGGCTCTGTCTGTGAGCCAACTGGCAACCAATGAGCTTTGTAGGGACTAATGTCTAGCTCAGAGAACTTGTTAACAATACTTATGTGTGTGTGGTAAGCAGAGTGTATGTGAGGGATTTAGTGAAGCATTTCTAACAACCTCTTTAGTATGCGAGATATTTGCCTCCTAGGAGGCATAACATACCATGTTATTTTCTTTAGTGGTTAAGTGGCTGTGAGAGAACATGAGACAACTGTTATTTTGCCTTAGGATGCCCAAATCTACTAAACTGGCCACAGAGACATTTGGAAATTGTATAAACATGTTGTCCAGACCTGGAGTAGGGTAGGCTGTTTAGGATTAAGGATTGCATTTTAAGAGGGATCACCTACGGTAGTTCTGGGGTTAAGGGCAAGATGTTATATAGTGCTAGGATATGATAGTGCTACTTGATGTGCAAGTAAGCTCAATTCCACACAATGCTGCACTGTTTAACATGTTTTGGACATAACTGTAACTTTATAGGGAGATTTTATTGTCTAGGCATTTGCTAATATATAGGGCACTGCTAACCACTGCTGCTCGGTGGACAGCTCCATGCAAACTTCCCTGATTTATACCAGAGAAAAAGCTTAAGAGCTGACTCCTTTGCCCTGTAGCCAATAAACAACTACACGTTGAGCTTCCTGGTGTGTTTCCCAACTCACAGAGAGCAGGTGGATACTTTCTGCCACAAAATGGATAATCCTGGAATTTCTTAATGTAAAAGTACCGCAAAAGCAGCACTCAAGTGCAGATTAAATAATAAGCAACTATCAAATAACTATACCTTCTACAAGGTGATTAGGAGGCAAACAGAACTAGAAACGTCAACAAACAGAGACATTATTATTTCTGGCACAAAATAAAACAAAGCATTTAAAAAATGCTCAAAAACAGTAGTGGTCACTGTATAAAGCAAGTAGAAGTGCAATAAATCAAGAAAATATTCTTAGCTTGGATGGATCTGGATGTAGTTGAAACAGTTGAAAAAATGTTACAAAGATCTCTGTAAATGAACAAATAGCTTTGCAAACCTGCCTGTGCATGACTGTATTCCTATCTAATACTCTTAGTGGAGAAGCAATATAAAGCAGTAGCCCCCTTCTTGTCAACACAAGCCTTGACTGTTAGTATATCTAGCAATAACCTATTACAGTGCAGCATTTATAACACATTATGGTTCAACGTGTCTCTAGTTGCTTTTGTGTTATGCCATAATCAATGTGCTTATTTGTGATTTTCTCTATATTAGATGATGGCCTAAATAGTCTGATGAGAGCTATTGGTCTTAGGTTCATAGGTTCATAGGTTCATACTAGGCTATCTGCCCTGGGGCATTTATAAGCCTAGCCCGATTCTTAGTTATCTAAAGAATAAATAAATAAAATGCATCACCACTCTAGAAACAAAACTAAATTCAGTTGTTTCTTCTTGCCCATTATGTTGTAACATCACTGTTGTGGTTAAAATGAAAGAATATGGCTCTGAAACAAACATAAAAGATGTAAGAATACTTTACACAGATAAGAAATTACATGTTGCTTTTGTTCAAAATCACTTTGTGGAAATTATGAAGAAAGGAGTATTCTGTTATGTGATGATCCCATCCTGCTAGTTATATGTACTTCAAGATGATAATAATTCTTTCATTAGGCTACCTAGTAGCAGCGTTTCGGCCTCCAAACTTTCTGTGGTAGTTAGTGATGGTGGCATGACAAAAGATAGCAGACGTGAAGTAGAGATATACTTTATGACAGATCTAGGATAAAACTGAAGCAGTAACCTCAGATTGTATCTACTAGGTCTAGTTGAAAAGCAACTCCGAACACTCTTGCTCATACATTTTGGAGCAAAACTCATTGACCTGAGTACACAAACCAGCATAGGTTTGTTACGATTAATAATACAACTGATAAACAAATATTTTTTGTTGGGAGGCAAGGCCCTTGCACCAAAACATTTGGGTAAGCTTTTCCCCCTCCACATTCCCTTACGTATTATATTTTAAATCCAGTCAGCTGAACATGGGGAAAGAATGCTTATTCAGAAAAATTTAAAAAGACTCTTTTCCTGAGACTCTTTTGTTTCATTATTTAAATTATATATATATATATATATATATATATATATATATATATTTTTTTTTTTTTTTTGAGTTTAAATGTAGCACTATAATAGTTAGTGAGCATGCCATGGATTTAGGAATGAAACTCTCTCTAGAATTCTCTAGTCAACTTTATAGAAAGACATCAAGTGACAAAGAAGGTCAATGTGCTAAAAGAGAGAATGATTCTCTTCTGCACTCCCATTCTGCTGCACTGCTGTAAAATTCATGAAAAACATACACAAAGCCGTATGCATGGGATTTCAGTGTTCCCCCTGATTAAATATGTCACGGGGCGGGTTTTCATGGTATGGTTAATAAGGGAAGTCAGACAAGTCATTTAAGTACAAGTAGTCATTGCATGTAAGTGTCCTGTAAATTGGCCGGGTCAGTTCCAGCTCCATTGTATTTTAACATACTCTTACAGAACAATCAAGGTGTGAAGTGAATATACAGCATGTGTTGAGGTATCGCATAAGGTGGCCGGGTCAGTTCCAGCTCCATTGTATTTTAACATACTCTTACAGAACAATCAAGGTGTGAAGTGAATATACAGCATGTGTTGAGATATCACAAGCACTTGGTGCCACTGCTACTCAAATCAGTGTGATTCATTTTCCTCAGAGCTAATCCTGCATTATTCCATATGAAGTTTATAAGACAGCTTCTAAATCCTATGCCTCATCACATGTAGCAAAGATGTTGAAAGCCAGAAGACCAAATAAATCTATTTTTAGCTGAGATTACCATGCATGAGTGCAATAGCAAATAAATGCATATCATTCCACAATCTCATTTATGTGACAGCTGCTGACGCATAGTAAAAACATATTTTGTCCAGTATATTGTTCTAGAAAAAAAGGAAGATCTTCCTTGCATGGTCCACCTTAAAATGGATATGTCACTATTGGGGCAGATAGTAGTTTTGTATCGCTATTGAATGTAGCATATCACAGCTTTTTGATGTGGCCCTGAAAGATGCCTTAGTGTTAGCTATTGCTGGATGGCATGTTCCTGGGTAGCACTATACCCCTGCTTGGCAGTGTACAACAATGGTGGGAGAAATAATTCCTTGATCCCACATGGGAGGCAATGGTCATAAATGCTGCTAAGTGAGGCTAGTGTGTGATTGCATCCATGTTCAAATGAAATGAAGGGTCTATAACCAGTGATAATAGAGCCAGTACAGTCACATGCCTACATAATAATGACGGTATCATGTTTGGAACCTGAATATATAGCACTATTCCAGCTATGTTATCTGTAGTAAGATATCTTGTTGTTGGATCAGCATATCTGCCCCCCTTTACCCATGTCATGACTCCACACATTCAGTTAATATATCTTTACATTACGAAGAACCTTAATGCAAACAGTTATCGCTCACTTTATTGCTCATATAGTGCTCAGGGTAACATCATATTGTACATAGTCAAATCTTTCTGTGGGCAACAATATAATACAGTTAGTTAGCAATGATTTGCTACTATATAGCAAGAGTAGTAACACTAAGAGTGGCTATTGCTATCACCATAAAACCATTGGATTTCATGGATTATTTGATTCCATTTAAATCTTCGACACAGATAATACTTTGGAATCTCTATACGATGCCTGAAAGTTTCTTGCAATGTGTTCTGAAGTGAAAATATGTGATGTAGTGCACGAAAGTGAAACATACAGTAATGGTTCCTTATTTCTTCTAAAGCTGCATTTCAGATGTAGAACTTCAGCCACGATATTGCAGCAATTACTACAGCTAATGTTATGCTTGGCAGACTTTGTAAGTGTGGTCTAAGATCTACAATGCAGTATTGTTGTCGTGTTTTAAGACACCTTTCTCTTTGCGCCATTAATTTGTAATGGAAACAGTCCTGAGTTACTACCACATCCAGGTCAGTGCTGCCATATTCCCATGATAATCTATAAAAGCATGCTAGAGCAAAACATGGCAGTTCTACTGGAAATGCGTAAAGTGAGGTTGGAACCATTCTGGAACAACAGGAATGAGAGAACAATGATAGGACAGCCAGATTTAGCTGAATGATGCTCAGTTGCTTCTTCTAGATATTACATATCTTCACCATTGTTTCTCATCACAAGAAAGGTTAGAAAAGGGACAGCACAGAATCCTTAGCCTTAAAATACCTGTGCTGTTCCACACCTCTAGCATCAGGGCATGCCTGCTGTCTGTACTACTACTATCTCTGTTCTGTATTAGTGTGTTATGTTGTCATTCAAAGGTAATAAAAGTCTTATATTTGTATACATTTGGACACATTCTATGCCCCACTATCATATCCCCTGATCACTTATATATCTTTACAGCACAGAATTGTTTAAGGAGATGGGAAGAGTGGCACTGACAATGGAGAACTAGTAACAGGCATGCATTCAAATGTACTAGTATAATTTATAAAATGATGGACTGCTAAAGTAATGATGAATGACCATATATCTGCAGTTGGTCATCTCTCAGGTTTAACTTATTGATCTCATTAATGATTTTACACCCATTCTGTATTTGTTAGTAAATAGCACTGCAATGCATTGTGTGAAAGTAATACTATAAAATCCAATGACTATCTACCATTAGCTTCCCACAATGACACCAGCACTGATGTTGCTTTTACAGTCAGGTGCAGACCTTTACTCTAGTACCACTATGTGGCACATCATCTGCATTCATCTAATCATGGTAATCCACTGATAATGCCTGGACATTCAAGTGTCTACCAGTGCTGCATTACATCAAACCAAACAGTGGTACCACATCTGCATTCAAGTTTATCATATCTGCTTCAACACCCTTAACACTGTCTCTACATTTAATCCTTAATGTACAGCCTGCAATTACTGTATTACTGCAACCCACAAGTAATGTCAGTATATTCACTGGCCACAATACCTATATTGTAAACATTCAGTGCACATGTGACTACATCTGCTGCACACAATTACTGTATCAATCTTTTAGCAAAGTCTTTGTCTTCAGGTGTAGAATGATCCAGTGGTGTGCCCTTCATATTCAACTATTATTAAACCATTATTCACTGACTATGCCTTTACAGTTACTAGATAAACACTATGGTACCATAGAGGTGGTAGTCAGGACAGCTTGTTGTCTCTCATTCATACAAGACTGGTTGTGCTCTGTATGGTGTAGCACATCCTCACTGATGGGCTGTAGGCAGTAGGGTGTAAGTACTATAGGGGGACAGAAACATACTTATTCAAAGTGTGCTCTTCTCTTGAATATGCACAAAGCTTCTTAGAGACTGTTCATAATGGATTTATTACATCTTGAATATTTGTACCATAAATGTCTAAATGGAAGTAAAGTAACTCGCGGGCACGCGCGCACACACACACACACACACACACACACACACACACACACACACACACACACACATACACACAAACATACACCTCTACACACATACATACTGACAAGTGCATTCCCAGGGACACACAAACATGCTTACATGCACACGCACACACACACACACACACACACACACACACACACATACACACATACACACACACACACACACACACACACACACACACACACACACACACACACACACACAAACATACACCTCTACACGCATACATATTGACAAGTGCATTCCCAGGGACACACAAACATGCTTACACGCACAAACACACACACATACACAAACATACACCTCTGCACATATACATACTTAAAGTGCATGCACAGGCACACACAAACATGCTTACATGCATACAAACACGCGCACACACACACACACACACACACACACACACACACACACACACACACACACACACACAAACATACACCTCTACAGATATACATAGTCACAAGTGCATGCACAGGCATAAAAACATGCTTACATACACACACACACACACACACACACACACACACACACACACACACACATACACACCTCTACACACATGCATACATTCTTACAAGTGCATGCACAGGCACACACAAACACGCTTACATGCACAAACACACACACAGGCACACAAACACACATACACACTCATTAAGAAATTACTTGCAACAGCAGTAACTTCTGTTGGCATTATAAATGTCTAAAAAATCAGTGTTCAATGAATCTCATGGCATTGTTAAAAATGGAACTGAATGTACCGTATACCCAGATCCTGTCAGAAATAACATTTGTTTTACCCAAACAACAGTACAATTTAATCTATCATTCTTGCTCCACTGTCTTTGTTGGCCACCTGCTCCTACAAAATGACCCAGACAGTTTCCCATCCCTCAAGTAATGCACTGCCAGTTTGCAGACTTCTCTGTGAGTCCAGTTTCTAATTACAAGCTACTGAACTAAAGAAAAGCATTTGTTGTTGTTACTTAAAAGTCAAACTACAGTTAATTATTATTGTCCACACTCAGTCTGAGGCCCAAAGCTACTGTGGTCCAGATATCCACAAATAAAGTCACAGGACCATTAGCTGATGGATTTGGTTGCTGGTCCATTATAAAGCATAAGTAAAAACTGGTGGGCCATTGAAGACTTCTGGTAGAGCTACCTTAGTTCAAATGAAAATAAATATACTATCTTTCCTGACAACTACTGCCCAGCAGTCAGATATGCTAATTGTTGAGGAGCAGACACTATCTCCTGTGTTCCCTGCATTGAGGAAGCTACCATCCAGGTGTCACCAATGGGTCCTGTTAAATGAACTCCCCTTGCAGGAGGTGATTGACATTTACCAAATAGAGATATATGTAGCTAGTGCTACCTGTATGATACCTCTCCACACTATACATGAATCCATACTGCCAACATAGGACCTTTATCCCATTAAATACCAAAGTCTGCCTATTGTTTGGCTTCTTGAATTTGAAAACTTCCAAAGTTGACTTATAACAATGCTTCTATATTTCTGAGTAATTAATCTCAAGTTAGGTCAAAATTAATTTTCAGTACCACTATATTTCATCAAATTTAAACTCTATGAAGCATAACCAGATGGGAAAAAAACAGCAGTTAAAGCATCAACACAATGAAAACTATAACAAATATTTTTTACAGAGGGCAGACATCCCTGCACAATCCCAATGCAACAGTCCTGCCACATTATTGTGTCTTTCAGTGTACAGTCATTTTGCCTTTAGTATATCACAACCAGCAACAAGATGTGTGACTGTTTCCAATTCTCTTTTACAAAACCTACATTTGTCTGTTTCTCCCACATGTTCAGTGGACTTTGTAAACCCAACGTGTATGTAGTCCACTATCTTGGGACGTCAATATTAATCCTTCATCTTTTGGTTTAAATTCACCTCTCCTTAACCATTCCTGTGTTCGATCCTGATCAACATGAGATTGTTCCAAGAGTTTTCTATACTTGCAACTGTATTTATGCATTTTCCATACATGAGATTGTTCCAAGAGTTTTCTATACTTGCAACTGTATTTATGCATTTTCCACATTTCTTGCCTTCTCATCTGATCCTTCACCTTATATTCTTTCTTTTGATTTTAGGCACATTCAGTTATTGCCTGATTTTTATCTACTTCTGGTTTGATTTCCATTCCCTCTTGACACATATGTTTTTGCTAAACTAAACAGGGAAGTCATCTTAGACTTATTCTCCTCAGGTTTTAAAAATGTCACTATGTTTGGGTCTTGTGAGGTCAGCAGATATGTATGCAGTCCCACAATTGCAGATCTATACATGTAATCAGTTTCGAGGAGGCCCATACCTCCTTTAGAATGGGCAAGACATAGTCTTGATATCTTCTGATTTTTATTACTCATTTGATGAACTTGAAGCATCCTTCTTGTTTTCCTGTCCAACAGATCCAACACCTTTTGGGGTCAGTCAATCACTCCAAAACTGTAAGTTAAGCCACTAAAAGCAAATTGGGTTATAGCTTGGACTTTATTCCTAGATATCACTGCTGCTTTCAGTATTAATTTTAGTCTTCCTAAATACTCTAAAATATTCCTAAATTTTATTTGCATTTCTTCATAATCTATTGTTGATCCTTCATCAGCTCCCAAATATTTATATACTCCATCTTGCTCAAGTTTTTTAATATCACATTCCTGTCCCAGACTGATGTTTTCTTAGTGCTACAACTTTCTTGCAGGTGTGCTTTCAGTTCTTCATCTGATGAACTATACAGTTCTAAATCATTCACAAAAAGAAGATGAGAAGTCTTTACACTTTGTCCTCCAGTAACATGCGCAATTGTCTTATACGCAGACAGTCTGCCCGACTGCCCATCCTTCACCTGACCAGGTCTGCACAGCCTACTGATTTTTCATGGTTAACAAGTATATATAAATAAATAAATATTTAAAGATAAATGGCACATAGCCACAAATTGCAAAGGTGTACATTTTTAATTAAGTATCCATTTTGCATTTGAAGTCATTCTCCTGGCTTGCGTCTGAACCATTTCTGTTATGTCCTCAAACACACAAATGACTGGAGATGAACCAAAGGGCCATGCCAACATACCACTAGAAATATTGCAGTCTTAGTCTCTATACTATTTTATTATTATTATTCATAATAATAGTAATAATAATAAATGAAGTCATCCAATGCTACACATTAACAACTATCAGCATACATAGTCACTATAATATTTTAGTAATAATAATATATTAAATCATCCAGTGCTACAAAGTAACAGCTATCAGCAAACAACATTTGAGAAACTCTCTGCAATGAAACTACTTGCATCTGCATTCAAATCAAAGTGTATTTCCCTACTTTGTATTTTTATTTATTTTTTCCATACATTCCAGCACAGTAGAGTTCCAGAGTAAGCTTTCTTAAGAATCAGATTGCTATCATGAGTAAGAAAAGACTGGCTAGTGAAACAGCCAAAAATTATGTGATAGTAACTATCGTATATTGCAATCAAATTTTTTTAACCTAACAGCTATGTATCAATTCTCCATGTTGAAGGTTAAGAAAGTTAATAAAATTATATCTGTCTGCATAACTGCATTGGACATAAAATTAGTTATTGTTAGAGATGTTAATCTGCTTTGTGTATGACAGAAAAATAAAACTGTTGAAACAGAACATAACCCATGGAAATAGATTACTCTTTCAGAAACATTGGCCCTATAATACCAGGGCACTGTGCAGGGTGCAGGGATCTTTACTTCTACAAGGGATTTATATGCAGTTTTCAGATGCTGATTGCATGTCTCCTGTTTTTTTTTGTTTTTTTGTTTTTCATTTCATAACTGCTTACTTGAAAAATCAAGAAGCAGCTAAGTGAAAATAAATAAATTCACTCTTTACTACCCATCCTTACTTTTGGTTTTACTTTTATTTTATGCAGCTTTCTGAATTTGTGGCATTCCTTACTCTTTTCCTAGCTGTCACTGTATCAGCTTCTCCAGTCTATAGAAGATGTTAAAGCCTGCGCTGTACCCTTCCTCCTCACCTTACCCTTTTCTTCTTCCCATTTTCTTCCAGGTTATTTTACTTCTCAGACTCCAACAATAGCCACACACAGTGCATATCCCTTGCACACACCAGATGTGATTAACAAATTATTTATTTCTTTTCTTAGTAGTCCCTTCAACCAGACCAGTGGCTACTTTGCATTCACCCAATTGGCCCATTTTTTTTCTGAGGAACTAGGTCTTGGCCGCAGGGTAAGCTCACCAAGTCCACCCTTCCAGTCTCACACTAGACACCTGTGAGGTACTGGTCTAATGGCCCATTTGTTCCCTGCCTTGAGGTGACCAGCTTCCCCATTCATGGTAGAAGGTGATCTCATTACTCAACTTGGGCTGGGAACTGAGCATTCAATTCATTCAGGCTGAGCACAACAGCCCTGTTACACCTGAGATGAAAAGTTTAGGTAGTAGGAAGTGGACCAGTCAGCAGATTAAACAGACCTCCTCACCCTTTCTGGAGTGTCTTATCCTCCATCCAGCAGCTCCCATGAGCACCACAACTGCTATCTACCTCAGGAGGACATGTCTGCCTTTATGTATATGCTTTTCCCTGGGCTTGCTATGTTGATAAAATCACTTTACAGACTGTTCACAGCAGATCCATGCTCCATAGGTTCAACTCTTAGCTCACCTAGGAGAGACCAAAGAGGTGAGCAAGAGCTGACTCCCCCCCCCCCCCCGAATGGTTGAACTGATAGCACAAAGTCACTCCTATCATCCCTGGTCTGTCCCCTCTAAACCCCATGCTGCTAATCCAACATAGGTCATCTGGGTCCCACTCAGGGTTTCATCCTTATGCACTGCAGGGGTGAGCTTCACAAACTAAAATGCTATAACATGACTTAGTGTTAAATATTTGTAATGATTAATTTTTTTAAACCATATTCGTTTTGAGACAATGCAATTCTTGATCTTACAACTAATTCTGTTTTATAGCACAACTTCGAATATTTATCTCACTTTGTGCTAAAGGGCAATATACAGCAAAAGGAAATGCAAATTAGCATTCTGCCCCCCCCCTTCTATCTCACTCTCTCTCTCTCTCTGCCTCCCCAATATGGAACCCCACTTTTGAATAATAAGCTGATTGCTCACACTGTCTTGAGGCTAGCTGACATCATATATGATGTTGGGTAGTCTAGTGCAGTGGGCCTACTGGAGTAGCAGCTTCTCTCCTTAAGCACATGTGCTGCAATTTTTCATTGGTTTCTACTGGTACAGGAAGAGGAACACCAAAAATCTGGCCACTTCTTCTGGATCTGGTACCCTGTTCATGTTACACAGTATCCATTCATGCTCTGCATGACATTGGGTTATACTAGACACATTCTGTTCAACTACTAATGCAATATATTCATGAATCACTCTGTGGCATCACATATGTGCACAACACACAAGGACTGATAGGATAGAGTAAGCAGTTCCCTTTTCAGGAATGAGAACTGAAGTAAAGTGGAAGGTGAAAGGGTGCAAGTGGACATTTGGTAGTAAAATAACACAAGTATTACATTTTACTCTCGGAGAGATGAGAGAGGGGAACTCTGGACAATGAATATGGGAGGTGAAAAGGGGGGTTCCCCTGGATAATAAGCATTACTTTAAACATTCAGGAAGTTAAAGACCCTAAGCAATGATTATTGTTCTATAACAGGACTGATGGTTGGAGGGGAAGAAGGTCCTAGTCAGGAGCATATCTATGTTCGACATTAGATCACGACTGCAGTAGTATCTTACTAATGACATGACTAATCACCGAGCTTTTTAAAAATTAGGAGCACCTTCCTTGCACTCTAACTGCTAGGAGCTTGAGCAGAGCTCCATATAAAAAGCAGTTTGAGTGCCAAAAATCTCCAAAGCATACTTGCCACTGAAGTTTGCTACTCCTGTGGGCTTTGTAGAGCTGACGGTCAGCTAGCATTCTTTCCAGGAAAAACCTTCCACTAAATAATTTTTCTGAAGAAAAACTGTGTTCCACTGTGAGAACGTATTTACCTTTAGCTAGGAAATATTATGTTTTGGACTGTTTTTCTTGTAAAGGGATGTTTTTTTTTTCAGTTTAGATTGCTTGTATGCAAAAAAAAAAATAGTTGTAAAGGGTTGTTCACAATTTTTGTCTACATTGCTATGTAGAATAATTGTGACTGGGTTAAGATACTGTGGTTTTGGGGACTGTCTCTAAAAAGGTTTATCTTATACTTTGAATTGTATGGTCACTTGCTTTACTGGTCCAAACAAGCTCTGCTGCCTTCCCTGATGGTACTCTTTTCTGCTAAACCATGGAGCAGATATTGGTCTCATTGGTTCTTCCTTCCCCTGTCCATAAGAAGTATATTTCTAGGGAGTCTTCAGTCCAGCCAGCTCTACCACCACCTCAGCCGACGATGCATGTCTCTGCTATGGCTAGACTGGATTTCTTCAACCATAATCATTATCTCTCAATCCCTCTGGTGTAGCACTGACAGCCAATCAGGACTGAGAGTTAGTCACATCCTCTGTGGCTATTCGTTAGCCTTTACCAGGCAAGGGAGAACCACTTGTCAGTCTATCTGGGGAAGAAGCAGATAAGGTTACCTCTTCAACAAGTTAGGTGCCTGTTTCCTGAGATGCTACTCCTGCCACAGATCAGTTATTTTCCAGGGAGTTTCCTCAAGAAAACAAAGCCAGTGAAGTGTGTGTGTTCTCTACCCCTTGAACAGAGAAGACATACTGGGATTTTTAAAGCCATTGCTTCCAGCCTTAAATATTTGTATTTCTCTTCTCAACTGACTGTTAACAGGAAAAGAAAAAAAGATTTTGCACTATTCTTCGGTATTCCTCCATAAGCTGATGATTTTGTTTCTGAGGAAAAGTGCTGCTTAAGATCTCCTTCCAGTATAGTTTCCTTTTCTGAAACTATAGTAAACTGAAACATTTGCATAAAGTGGAACGGACTGAAAAGCCTATTACACAGCAGGCATTTTATGACTTCTTGCAACAGGATTTTCCTCAGCTAACAGCTAACCCTCCTATTTTATCAGCTCTAGAGGATGTTTTTTTTTTACAGCTTGAAGCATGCCTGTCAGTTAACCACATTATCCTAAAACCACTGGTAGTGTATTCACAGTACCTTTGACACTTGGAATAGTCTTTCCATTATCAGATTCTGTAGTTGTTTCCTTATCAAAGCCATCTGTTGCTGATTGTTTTGATGAATGCTAACCCATTTCCCCTTTCAGGATTGGAAAGCATTTGATGGATTTGAAACTAAAGTTTTTTTTTCTTCTCCTGTTTTATCCTTCAGAAGATGTAATTGCCAGGCTAATATGTTAAAAAAACAAATTTTTGATAGCTTTACTCAGATTACTTTTCTCCAATTCTAACAGCCACTTTGCTTCCCAATCTTCTGTACCTTATTGCTCTTCCTCATACTGCACTAATTTCCTAAAGTCTTCCTCTTCCTCCTCCTCTCACACCCCACTACTAACTACAAATTCTCCTCTTTCCATTTATACTCCTGTTCATTTTCATAATTTCTCCTTTCCTATCCATCTTATCATCAATTTTTAAGCTACATTTCTACTTTTCTGTAAATTATTACTGACTTCAAAAACACCCCAGTTTGATCTTTTCCCTGCAGACATCATGCTATAAATACATTTTTTTCTATTTAATAATTAGCCAATGTATGTTAATTTTTCTCTTTTTTGTGTTAAAATGTTATGTTCATGTCAGAAATATTTAAAAATCATGTAAATAAGCAGATGTACAGATGTTTTACCCTGCCATTATAAATGTTCATTATGTGCAACTTAAAAGTGGAGCATTTCTCCCAAGGCTTCTGTTGGAAATTGGTTCTACCCTGTCAGACTTTTCCTAGTCAACAAAGACAAATAATAATAGTAGTAACAGAAATAATAATAATAATAATAATAATAATAATAATAATAATAATAATAATAATAATAAAATAATAATAATGATAATAATGATAATAATAATAATAATAATAATAATAATGATAATAATAATAGCAATATGAGAACGTTAACTGTTAATCTTCTTTCTAGCTGAAAATTTCATTGAACACCGTGGTGTGTCTTATCTTGTAACCAATCACTCTTTAAAGTACTTTTATGATTCTGATAATGCTGTATCCAGAGCCACTACTTCTATTTTAGTTATGAAAAAAATGTTGCCAGGTCATATTCTCAAACCTTTCTATAAGATGTTAAAGTTGCTCTGTTTGGTCATTCTGATGCTGTAGTCATAAACGATTGTAGCTATGGCGTATATATATATATATATATATATATATATATATAGGTTTACTATCAAAATTGCGAACGGCACTACGTCGACTGTCATATAGTCGAACACGGAAGTTTGAAATCGGTAATGTCGAAGACATAATAATCAATCTAGGAATGGTTTTAACATGGGTCGAGGTAGGGGAGATGTTTGTAGTTCGGAATAATACTGAACACCTACCTCGACCCATGTTAAAACCATTCCTGGATTGATTATTTTGTCTTCGACATTACCAATTTCGAACTTCCGTGTTCGACTATATGACAGTCGACGTAGTGCCGTTCGCAATTTTGATAGTAAACCTATATATATATATATATATATATATATATCAGGAGTAGCATGAAAGCTGTAAGAAAAAAGGGAGAAGAACATCTATGTGTCAGAGACAGTCCAAAAAGTCTGTACGACTACTTCCTACTTTTAGTTCTCTGTTCCCACCACCCTGGATATCTTTTTAATCTGTCCTTCAGTCTATGTCTACACCTACTCCAGTGGCATTACATTTTCTGAGACAGATGGGTTCTGGGAATATTCCTACAGGAATTCAGAGAACAAACTTTCTTCTTTCCTCCACTTCTATAACTAATGTTTTCTCAACGAGTCATAGTATTTATGCCCTCAAGTCTGAGAGAGAAAGTTTATTATTCAAGAATCTTCCGGTACCAAAAAAAGAAGGAACATGGAGAGCATTCTTAGACCTTCACTTGTTTCCTGTGTTACAGTCCTCACTTTCATAGGTTCATAGATTAGTACTTGGCTAACTGCCCTTTTTTGGACCATTTGAAGCCTAGCCAGTTACCCCATGTGAGAATCAAACCCTGCACCTTGTGTCTTTTAAGGTAAACACCTCAACCATTATGTCATCCTCCCATCCACGGTAACATTAGATTTAAAAGATTATCATCTCATCTTATTTCAAACTGCTTGCATTTATTTAAGAATTTATATGTCTAATTTACCATTTGGGCAATCCATTGCACCTAGGGCATTTACAAAGTGTCTGGTGCTAGTAATTGCTTTCCATAGGCTGCAAGGTATCCACATCTTTCCATTGGCAGAAAATAGTCTTATTTGCAGATTGTTTTCCCAAATGTTTTGATTCTTTGACATGCATCAAAGAGCTCCTTTTAAATCTGGGATTTCAGGTGAGCTTTCTGAAATCATCTTTCTTTCCTTGCCACAAATTATTTTTTTCTAAGAACTCTTTATTTATTTATTTTTTTCTAAGAAGTCTTTATTTATTTATTTGTCTTTGCTGAGTGGGAAGGTCCAGCTGGGCTGGTAAAGAAATGTTTGCAAGGAGCTCAAGATATGTAATGAAGTAAGTTATAAAATTATGTAGGAAGGGAGAATTTAGTATTGTCTAGGTTTGTAAAGAGTTCAAGGGTCCAGAGAGGTTATTATCCCATTATGCCCTTATTAGTCCAGTCATAGAGTACAATGCTCCCTTCAGTATGTACCTGAGCAGGCATATGCAGCAACTAGAGTGACCTCAGAGGTTCAATTCAAAAATAATGCAGTGTGTAACAAACCTGCCTTACAAAGGGTGCCTTAAAGCCCTTTCCCTCCACTCAAGCTCCTATAGATTGCTGAGGGGTGATCTACATATTCATAATTTAAATAGTACTAGAAATACAAGGTCTAAGGACCTTAATTTTGTCTGTGACTTAAACAGAACGTGCTGGAGTGACAGATATGTGTCCAAAAAACTGCCCCTCCCCATGGAACAGGCTACCTATCCAAATGAAACTGAGCTTGTCTATTACCCAGTTTAAGCACAACCTAGACCAGTGGATGGGCAATAGGAAATTTACACTGGGGCTGGCACCCATGTCCCTTATGGATGGAGGTAGCTTGTAAATACCTTGCACTCAACATCTTATTTGGATACAGGACATCATTTCTGGAAAACTTGGCTAGGCATAGACTGGCCTCCAAGGTTGTTAGCCTAATAACAATCTATAAATCTTGAAACTATAAGAGATATAATGAAGTAAGTTATAAAATTATATAGGAGAGGACAGGAGATATTAGAAGTGTATAGGAGCATAGTGGTAATAGCATATGACTGAGAGAGCATGGCATGGGATTAGTTATAGACTGCCTGTTTCAAACTGGTGTATCTAGAAGGTTTATAACTTAAGTATACAGGAGATGCATAACAGGGGTACAGTGGTGGATTAGCAGTTAGAAAAGGAGCAAGATTGGTGTTTAAAAGGGGGATTGAAAATAGATGTATTGATTCAAGTGCAGGAGGAAAAGTTGTTAGAAGTGTAAAGATTCAAGTAAAGGAGGGCAAAAAGTTAGTGGTACGCAATAAGATGTTTCTGCATTCTCTAGAGGTCTCAATCTGTTAGTGAACATGAGCTTGACCAGGATTGGATAAGGTATTGTTTGAGATACATTTTATAGCTTGGGAGTTTGTTACTTATTTTTACTTGTGTAGGGATAGTGCTCCAGAGTTTGGGGATGTAACAGGAGTACAGTGAGTCCCATAGGGAATTATTTGCTTTAGTAGTGCTTACTAGAAGTTTATCACCAGAACAGCGGTCCAGTGTGGGGGTGTGCAATAATATGTTTTTAATGCAGGGCATTTCTCAGGATAATATGTCAGTTTGTATGCCATAACTTGCTGAGAGTATATTATGTAGTTGTTAAGTTCTAGCCAGTTTAGCTGTTTTAAGGCTTGGCAGTGGTGACCTCAGTGTGCAGTGTTGGTAGCAAATTTACCTGATTTCTTGTAACAGGAGGCAAGGCTAGTTTGGATTTTAGTGTAGAGCTTAGGTTTGAAAGGCTAGGTGAGTCATATAAGAGGGTTGGAAACAAATACAATAAGGCTAAGGTTTTTCTTGCTGGGTATGTAAGATACTGTTTAGTCCTGTAAAGGGAGCCAAGTTTCTGGTGGATCTTCTTTTTAATTCTTTGAAGAATATGCTGATCAAATTTAGGCTTATCATCTATGACAAAGACCAGTAATGTGGTTTGATGTACTACCTCAATTTTAGTATTATTTTCAGATGTAACCAAGAAAGACTGTTTTTGATTGATATAATGTTTTGTGGGATGGTGAGGATGCAGGGAGTAGAAGTGGCGAAGGTGGATGAGTTTAAATACTTGGGATCAACAGTTCAGAGCAATGGTGAGTGTGAAAGAAAGGTGAAGAAGAGAGTACAGGCAGGATGGAATGGGTGGAGAAGAGTGTCAGGAGTGATTTGTGACAAATGAGTAACAGTAAGAGTGAAAGGGAAGGTCTACAAGAGGGCGTGAGGCCAGCTATGTTATATGGGTTGGAAACAGTGGCATTGACAAAAAGGCAGGAGTCAGAGCTGGATGTGGCAGAGTTAAATATGTTAAGATTTGCACTGGGTATGATGAGGGTGGACAGGATTAGGAATAAGTATATTAGAGGGTCAGCCCAGTTTGGAAGATTTGGAGACAAAGCCAGAGAGGCAAGATTACGTTGGTTTGGACATGTGCTGAGGAGGGATGCAGAGTATATTAGGAAAAAGATGCTAAGGATGAAGCTGTCAGGTAACAGGAAAAGAGGAAGGCCTAAGATAAGGTTTATGGATGTGGTAAGAGAGGACATGCAGGTGGTTGGTGTGACACAGCAAGATGCAGAGGACAGGAAGAAATGGAAACAGATGATCCACTGTGGTGACCCCTAATGGGAGCAGCTGAAAGAAGAAGAAGAAGAAGAAGATAATGTTTTATGGGAGGAAGAGCATCAGTTTTGCTTTGGGATTAAGGAGTAAGTTTGAAATTTTCAGCCAGGTTACAATTGAGGAGAAAGACATTTGAGTGATTTCTTGTAGACTATATATTGCGGGGGCTGCACAAATTAAATTTGAATCATCTGCATATTGTGCTATATATGTTTGTTGAATGGCAGTGTGAAGCTTCTTTATGAAAATATTAAAGAGAAGGTGTCCTACTATAGAGAGTCCTGAGGGACACATATGGTAACTAGAAGACACTAAGGGAGGTCCGGTTGCCATTTGACTTGCTTGTTGCCTTCCAGATAGACAACTAAGGAACCATTTAAGGGAGGATTGAGAGAGACTATAGAAAAGAGTTACATGAGTAAATGTTGCTGTGATATGGTGTCAAAAGCTTTGGATACGTCTAGGAACACAGTTGACACTAGGTTACCTTTGTTCCTATCTGGTTTACAGTGTTGGTGAAATGAAGGAGGGAGGTGGTTGTGCTGTGATGGGGTCTGAATCCATGCTGTGTTTCCAAGAGCAAATTATTTGAATTTAGGAGATGAAAAAGTTGACCATGAATACATTTTTCAAGTATTTTTCTGATTGTGGGAGAGGATTACAGTGGGCCTGTAGCATGTCTAGGAAAAGAGACTTCTCATGATAAATTGGAACTGTATTAAGAAATTTTTCTGATCTTTTCCTGCCAGACAATGTCTTCTGCCTAGGAAGATGTAAGGAGTCTGGGTTTTATGGCCCATGTCATTATCATGATTCCCTGGGCCAGACTTTACATGACAGAATTTCAATGGTACTTCTGGTCAGTCTGGCCTCAGCATTGGCACACTTTATCATTTCAGATTCCACTGTTGGTATCTGTAAGAAGGGAGTTACAGTGGTGGATGGACCAAGTATTTCTCAATCCAAGTCTCCTCTTCTCTCCTCTCCCTCCTTTTCAGTCTTTCAAAGTTGGTGTTTCAGACTTTGTTTGGGGTACTGTGTCAAAAGGGTTGAAAGTTCAATGTCTGTGAGACAAAGAAAGACAGACAAAAGCAAACATTTCAATGATGTTGGCAGCTATAAATTCTCTCTAGGCCTTAAACCATCTCTAGTCCCCAGGACCATTGCATGTTAGCACATCTTTTCACCTTTGCAGAATTGTCATGATGACCTGTTAGGTAGCTTCTCAACTTATTTGACTCTTTAGCCTTTGTGCATTCAGACAAGCTTATCAGGACCAGGACAGACCCTCACCAGTGGTAACTACCACTGGAGGCCTTCCAGAAATGTATCCAACTGAAGGGAACACTCCAAATATTTCTGTTTTCCTTTTTTCACAACAGACAGCTAAAGAAATTCTGCTAGAGGATTCCATGCAACAGGCCTGGAATGCAGACGCTTTCTCATTCCCATGGATGGGAATGTTATTTTATGCATTTCCACCCTTTCCACTGATACCAATGCTTCTTCTAAGATTCTAGGAGGACTCCTCAATATAGTGGCAGTGACTCCTTTTGCCCCAGGCATTTGTGGTTCTCCCTTAATTTGATATAGACCAGAAAGTCCCCTCTTTCTGAATTTACTCACAAAAGGTATGGGGTTGTTGGATACACCCCAAACTAAATACACTTTAAGTGACTGCCTGGACTATAAGTTTTGAGATCTTTTAGGAACCTTTTTTTCTGAATATATGCATCAGGTACCTGTTACTAGAAAATCCGATATAAGTAAATGAAGAACAATTTCTAGTTGGTGCCATACTATGAACCAGGACCTTTTAAGGTGAGGTTGCCTCTGGTTCAAGATTATTTGTTGGTTATTGCCCTCTGGGTGGACTTATTCTTCTATCAAGTTTAATCTTTCAGTCATTTCTACCTGTCTGCCTACAGATTCCCCCTTCTACCTGTTCTCAGCTAGAGCAGTTTTAAAAGGGATTTTATTTTTCCATCTGCCTAAAACACAGGTGGCTACAACTTGGCATCTAGAAACTGACACTTATTCCTTTTGAGCTAGCTAATTGGGCTATTTTAAAATTCTTAATTGAACATCTTTTACGTTAACATCTGTTTCTTTTAAAAGAGCTCATCAGGCTATTTGAGGTTCTTTTTTAGAAACTGTGTTTCTCTTTGCTTTAATCTCTGCAAGAAAACTATCTGAGTAGCAAGCTCCTTTGGTGAGTCAACCCTACCTCATTTTTTTCAGAGGCATGGGGTTTCTTGAGAACAAATCCTTCTTTTATGCAGAAGTGGTTTCATAAAGCCTGTTATTTTCCATGTATAAATCTTTCCAGAACCTAACAACAAGGGAGAAATAATTCTATTTACTCTGGATGCCCACATGCAGGTCAGATAGTATTTGGATATGATAAAACCCTTCTGGAAGTCCTCTCAGCTACTGTTATTCCTGAAGGTAAACTAAAGGACAACCAGTGTCAAAGCAGGGGCAATATCCTCTTCTGTGGCTTTTGGAAAGACGTGGATTCTAGAAGTTTTCTAAAAGCAGCAACTTGGCCCTCTGTTCATACGTCTGCAAAGCAATATATACAGCATTCCTTTTCCAGGCTCAGCATTAGCTATTCTAGGACCATTTTCCATGGGCCCTTGGATTCATAAATATCTTCCTCCTTACTATTTTCTAAGCTGTGGAAGTCTTCACAAATAGCTTAAGTTACTGCAGCAGTGATCCAGTGTTGAACACTGTACAATTACAGAAGGGGAACTTACCATAATGGTAGATGATTTAATTGATTGCTGTTGCAGTAGTCATCCCCTACCACCATACCCCTTCTACTGACTTATCTGTTTTTGCCAGGGTGTGGATGTATATACTCTTTATTATTTTGTCCCTAGTACTTACATTTCAGGGCTCCAGCCTACCTTCTTGATGCAAGAAAGCTCTTAAGCTTTTTAGCATTGTAACTGCCTTTCATATGGAGCTTTACTCAATGTCTGGCAATTGGAGCACATGGAATGCAACTTTAATCTTTGAAAAGCTGGCCTGTTGGTCATGTCCTTGGCAGGCTATAACCCAAATAGCTTAGGCTACTGTGACAGTAATCATTTAGGACATCTACTGTTATGATAAGATCTACTTACACAACTGTACCATCCTTTACATGGGATTATGTATTATATGTCCATCAGTAACCAGCAATCTCTACAAGGAGGAATGTCACAGCATGCAGTAGCTCCTACCCATAGACCACTAATTCTATAATTTTATGCAAAACATAGGCAAGAAGTATTATGTCATGAGGTTCCAGGTGGATCTGCAGTGCAACGTGAGATTTATTCAATTAAATGTCATCTGACATCTGTAAATGCATACACTACTGCTTTAAAATTAAAAATAATATGATTTTCTAATAATTTTATAGCACCTGGTGCCAGTTTTTTTTTCTGAATGACTGATATATTTCTATGGGTTCTCAGAACATCTGATTTATCTCTTGCTGCATTTGCTCACTGGTCAGTAAATATGTTTTCTTTCCTAATTATGCAACAGTTCTCAAAAGAGATGCAGCCTGTAAAGACATTGGTATGAGCTGTAGTTATATATATATATATATATATATATATATATATATATATATATATATTTTTTTCAGTGTAGACAGGCACCTCTGTTAATGTTATCCAGACATTCAGTCAGAAAGACCTAATCCATGCTTTTTCACTGTAATTCTTTATCTTATCACACAGATGGCTTGAATAAGCTAAGTTTCAAATGATTTTTTGCCAGGCTAGGTTTGTGGTGTTCACTGCAGCCCTGCAGTGTAACACATTTGTTCTGTAGTACATCTGTTCAAAACATTACAGAGACTATAGATCTTTTATAAAAAAAAAACAATAGTGCCTCCACAAGAACAGCTGGCCAAAAGCGAAGAGCTGAGATGCTATGCAGAAGTTGATTTTACAACAGGAAAATGCAGTTATTTTCCTACTGATCATTTCATTAAGCTTAAGAATACCAGCCTGGCTTTGCACCAGCGAAGATGTTTGCAACTGCAATGTACAACCTTATTCTGTTTCCACATTGCCTTTTCTTATGACTTTGTAACAGGCAATAACTTTCCAGCATTAAGTTACTATCTGGCCCTTGCTTTATTACCATTTGTATAAGTATAATGGTAGGAAAAGTAATGATAGTACCCAAGAAGTTTCTGGTAAGGCAGTAATCTCATGTTTTCACATATCAGATGTTGAGTTCTTGTTCTTACAAAGCAGATCACATGTCAAAAATAATTACTATGTGGTAACACTATCCCTTCAAAGAATATTAATTTCAAAGAATATTACGCATGTAGCCATTGTCTTGCAGCCTACACCAAATAAATTCATTCAAATTAGAAAATACTTCCCTTTGTCCAAGAAGTGAAAACAAGTGGCATTTGTCTCCAAAACAGACTATCCTTCATATATGCCATTCTGTATCACACCATGCAAAAGCTAAGTGTGTAATTTTTCATTGACTTACAAAAATAACTGAGCTGCTACATCCTTAAGTATTTATTTCCCGTGTGACGCATGCATTTTAGAGCATGTCAATGTCATTCTGTGAGTATTTGACAAATACAGCAATGCAAGAAACGACCCTCCATTTAAATTTCTGAAATTTGTGGAACTGTACGATGAGAACATTCTGCGCAACAGTAAGGAAGCGTTGTAGCATACTTAGCTTATGAAATATGTCAGTATGTTACATGGCTATCCTGTTTTATATTTATTTTTACGTGATAAATACCTTTTATTAACAATATGCCAGAATATGTACAGAACCAGCAGTCCACTTGCATTGAACCAGCACAATATCCATTAGCGGTTAGTTGCAATGAGCCCACGCTCTTTCCCAAATTTGCATGTGTACAAAATGCGACCTAACTCACCACCGATAGTTAAAAATATTTTGTCATAATACTATGTCACCTTGCTATAATCCTACATGCCAGGTTTTCTTGATTTATTCACAAGGTTACATAGGTAATCTTATCAAGTGACATTATAACAGTATGGCTTATTCTGCCACCCTTTTTAAGTACTCAGTTTGTTGATATTCAGATAATGCACCAGAGAACAGTAAATGTTCTCAGGGCTCTGCATGGCACATAGCATTTATAAGTACTGAGATTTTAGGTTTTCAGAAAATAACTGTTGTGTGAATCCTCTGTACTCAGTTGTGAAGTTAAACACTCATTTTACTGCATAGCTTTCTTTGCCTTAACAATGGAGCAACCACATTGCAAACCACAGTACAGTGATTATCTGCATCAAATGAGAAGTAATATAAAATAGAATATTGCAGGTCTTTTCTCTTTTGTCTGACTAATGTGTTTCTTTCATTGTTAATATAAGTGAGAACTGGATCTGAATTATCCTACATCCAAAGTGAGGATGCTGTCAAGAGGTTCTCTGTTCCTTTAAAATTAGCTGACAGAAGAAATGCTGTTGCAGACTCAGATGTGCTTAATTGTATCATCAGATACCACTGCAGTCCTAAAGTCTTCCACAATGTCTGTGCACAAGACAAAATGGTAGCACACTAGGCGCAACAGACATAATTGTAATCATTATACAGGAATAAAATCCTCGACTCTGGATGAAGTAACCAGCGATAATAAAGAAGAAACAATAAATAAAATAAAAACTCGCTGGATACACACGGCACGTAACTCTTTATTAGAAAAAGATGTGAGCGTTTTTGCAGAGTCCTCTCTGCTTCATCAGACATATTATAACAGTTAGAATTTCATTTAAATAATGGTGCATCATGGTGTCAGCCAATCAGTTTCATGTTAAAATCAGTAAACCAAATAACAATGCTCATGGTATAAAAAAAAAAAAAAAATATATATATATATATATATATATATATATATATAAATGTATAAAAACACATATATAGACTGTATAAAATGTGAAACTCATTTCTAACCATCTGGGTATGATATTAAAAGCTATGTGAAGATAGAAAAATATATATAAAACAAATACTAGATAAGCTGGAGCATCAGTGCTTCAAGGCCTTGTTTCTGAGAAATGGTTTTAAAGAAACCTTAGAGTTTAGACCAGGTGGTCTGTCTGCTTGGAACTTAATAATCCATTCTTGTTCCAAAGCTTCAGTATTGTTAGTAATATTTCCACCTATTTTATTTCTATGGACAATATGGAGAACCAGGAACTTAAAAGTGTGTGTGTGTTCCCTTCTTGCATCACATGCATTGCTAATGCATTGCTTTCTTTTTGGTTTCTAATATCTCTCATATGTTCTAAAATTCTGTCCTTCAATAATCGATTTGTTTTACCTATATAATAGGCAGGACACTTTGTGCAGAAACTAAAGTATACTATATTTGCAGTGTGACAGTCAGCATAGAAGTGTGTATCAATGGAGAAACCTCTGATAGGGTGTTAATACTGTCCCCCACCAAAAATGAATGGGCATGCTGTGCATCTCCTGCAGGCAAACGCGCACATCCTATCAGACTTAGGCATAGGCCAACTAGGCGGCCGCGTAGGGCACTGCTCTAGTAGGGGCACTTTTCCAGTATTTATTTGGAGTAGATAGACCAGGATGGGGGCACCGAGTGGTGTGGTGGGGGGTGCCGTGAAGCCCTTTTGCCTGTGGCATCAGTTGACCTTAGGCCACTCCTGTCTCCAAACATAAATATGTTGTTCTCTAGAACTATCTCCAGTAATGCACAAATTAGTCTTATCTTATTGCCTTCAGTACCTCTCCTGACAAGTAATTCTCTGACATTTTCTAGGCAAACCATAAATTATTGGCACTACTGGAAAATCTGTTTTAAAATATTCAAAAAGATGCTCAGAGATCATTCCTGTTATTAACAGATCAAACAATAATACTTGTAGCCTGTCCATCAAAGCTTTCATATAGGTATGGGAAATCTCACAATAAATAGTTGCATTATTTAAGTGTGTCTGCATATTATCAACATAAATTTGTCTGTCTAGAACAACAATCCCACCGCCTTTGTCGGCAGGACGAATTTCAATACTGTTCAAATGTTTAAGGTCTGCAAGTGCTTGCTGTTCAAAACTAGACAAATTGTGAAAGACATTATTACTTCCTTCAGTTAATTTACTCCGCAGTTGCTTTTCACAGATGTCAACAAACAAGGCAATGCCAAAGTTACTGGGAGGTATAAAAGCACTAGGTTTCCTGAAAGTATTAAATGCAGTAGTTTCATTGCGAAATAAAGTCTTAAGTGTTAATGTCCTGCCAAAAAGTTTAAGTTATTTTACTGCATTAACTAAATCTACTTTTTGATCTGGGGCAAAACTCAGTCCTCTGTTTATCAGAGTCAGCTGTGAGTCAGTTAAAGGAAAAGAAAAAATATTAAAAACTAAACCTGTTTTGTTCTTTTCCAAGCTCTGTTTTGGTCGTCCACACTGTGTGTTCTCCTTGTCTTGCCAAAAAAGCGATTGCGATACCTCCCTCATATCGGTAGTGGTTTCTCTAACAAAAAAGCTTCATTCAAACCATTTGAACTGTTCCCTTCAGCTGTAGTTGTTTTTGCTTTATTTATGTGAGCAGGGCATAGTAACAAAGAATTTTTGGGTTTGACTACTGGTGTATTTTCCACTATAGGTAGTGTTGTATCAGCTAGTGACACAGAGTTAACACTTGTTTGAGATAAACTAGCAGGTTGCACTTTGTCACAGTTAGAATTAGTAGCTTGTGCATCTGAAGTGCTTTGCATACCTGTTCCATGCTGTTCATTGTTTATAGGGCTACGCCTACTTCCTAATTGCAGCCTCTGAGTTTCCTGTGAGTTCCTTTCACGGTTCCAAAAGAAGACATTGCCCATTTTAAAATCATGCAAGTCTCTTTGGATTTTGCATGTTTTTGCACTAGATAAGTGTTTTTCATACTGATTAATTTGTTCATGTAGCTGGTCAATTTTATCAGCTATAACTTCACCAGGGAATGTATCAAAGATATTATTATGTAGGGTGTGCACTTCTCTTAGCAACTCATCTTCTTCAGGTTTAAAGAAGTCAACTAAGAGTTGCATGTACTTGGCACTACACTCTAAATTCAAGTTTTTCCAGTGTTTAGGAGGTCTGGATATGTCTGCCCATAGCTGGGCATAGTTAATACTCTTAGACCTCTAGGTGCAATTTTCAATTGTAAGCATGCCTCTAGGTGAAAGTGTTGCCATTGTAAACGCTTATATCTGTATGATTTATTCTCAAGTGTCCTGAAACTTTGTAGAAAATTCTCATATTGCCTATTATCAAACTGTGTACGAACCTCAGTTTGTTGTAGTATATCCTGCATTAATAACGGATTGCCATGAGTGTTAAGTATCAAATCAAGTCGTTCATTCATCCTTGTGTGATATATTTTGAATTCCATCATAAAGTCCATCTCCATATTGTCCATAGAATTAAAAGAGGTGGAAATATTATTAACAATACTGAAGCTTTGGAACAAGAATGGATTATTAAGTTCCAAGCAGACAGACCACCTGGTCTAAACTCTAAGGTTTCTTTAAAACCATTTCTCAGAAACAAGGCCTTGAAGCACTGATGCTCCAGCTTATCTAGTATTTGTTTTATATATATTTTTCTATCTTCACATAGCTTTTAATATCGTACCCAGATGGTTAGAAATGAGTCTCACATTTTATACAGTCTATATATGTGTTTATTATATATTTATATATATATATGTATATATATATATATATATATATATATATTTTTTTTTTATACCATGAGCATTGTTATTTGGTTTACTGATTTTAACATGGAACTGATTGGTTGACACCATGATGCACCACTATTTAAATGAATTTCTAACTGTTATAATATGTCTGATGAAGCAGAGAGGATTCTGCAAAAGCGCTCACATCTTTTTCTAATAAAGAGTTATGTACCGTGTGTATCCAGCGAGTTTTTATTTTATAATTGTAATCATTGCTGAGTGTGAAAACTCATTCTATTGAAATTAGGTCATTGTAGAGAAAATTCCCCTTTCTCCAGTGCAGCAGCCTCAGAGTTAATTTTACTAAGTAAGGGAGTAATGAGACAAAGCCCTCTATAGGTGGGGTATATAGAGCTTTGTCCTCCAAGATTCAAATTCTACGGTCAGATTAAAAATGAATGTTTCTGTAGTTCTTCATCCTGACATGGAAAACAATAATGTAGGGTAGAAGGCACCATTATCTGATGAAGGAAGAAAAGGTATGAAGTCATGGAGGAATAACTAATGCAACTTCTTTCCTAGCCTCATGATCCCTTCATAGTGTAAAATTACTTCTTTGTGTATTAGTGAAGTATTTTATTATTATTATTATTACTATTATTATTATAATTATTAATCTGCTTTTTCCATAAAATAACCAATAGATTGTAATATCACCATTGTGGTATGAGACTGTATTCATTTGTGCAAAGGTAGAAGTGAGCTAATTGTGAAAGGTGTGAATAGGCATTTCACGTATTTAATGCATGTTCATACCTTTGACAATTATAAATACTTGTGGGCAACACTTTCAGAGCACGCATCTTAGAAGCTCACTCAAGATGAATGGTACTTTCATTATACAATTTAATTCAAAAATGTGATTTTACAATTACAGTGTAGAATCACCTAGCAAGACATTATCACATAAAACACTGGAGTACTTCATGAGGAGAGTTCTGTTGGTTGGCATACTGAAAATCCTGGGTGCAAAATACTGAAAAGTGTTAAATGTGTGAGGAAAGGTTTGCTGCATTTAAAACAGATTTAGAATTAACCTATTTCCAAAACGTAAGAACAGCATTTCAGAATATTCATCTGCGGGATCAGATTGTGAATTTTAAATGCTGCACTGTGCAACTTTATTTTGAAAGATATTAAAGAATTGCTGTGCAAAATCAATTTTAATTCAGAATTGCACAATGACTGTGCATAGTTCTTGAGACACTTATCTCAGAGATAGCATGTTGAAAATGTGGACCCCAAATATAGCATACTAATAAGGTTATAAACCGAGCTGCACAAGTTTAAATACCAAGCCACATCTTGGCAGTTAGAAATAATTTTGAGTCAATCTTTTAAAGTATTTATTGGGTCCCATTTAGAAGATCGACCCAACAGAAAGTCAAAGTTCATATGATCTCCATTCCAAAATGTGAAAGCTTTTGAATAGAGCTCATGATACAGTGGGGATCGGGCAATTTATCCTTTTCCATACTGTGGTGCAATGTCAGAGTTAGTATATATAACATGCAGGGGGTGTTAGGGTTCAGAAGGGCTTGCCCCCTACAAAAACATACATTTTTGTTGTTTTTCGTAGTTCATCTTTTAAGAAAGTCGATGATATGGTCTCGACCATATGAAGTTTGGCTTTCCTTTGAGTCAATCTTTTGAATGGGATCCATTTATCTTAGGAACTCACCACAGAAATTATGAGTTTTTATACAATTATATGATTCTGTAGTCACTGTGGGAAATCAAACCAGAAGCATATAAAATCATTGGCAGGTAATTTTAGTTGTACTGAAGTTTTGATGACATGTTAAAAATACAGGAGTAGAATGTCAAAAAGGGGCTAAGTAGTTGTCAGTAGTTAACAGAAAAATCACAAATACATCAGCTCCTGTTTTAGCCTTATACTTCGCATATATAATGTTGATGACACTGTTCTATCTCAATAAAAGTGAAAGCATTGCACTGATATTCCAGACAATCAGTGATAGCACAAACCTTCAATGAGCTTTACCAATTGATATTCTTAGGACATTATAATACATATAACTTGCTTGGGTATTACATGCTGAGGGTATGGAAGCCCAATCAAGTCACACCCAACATCAGCTATGACCCCATAACATTTTAAAGTTGAAAAATACAGCTGACACACATCATTGAAAATCATTTGTCACTTGTGCTGACATAATATGCAGAGCACACACCAGTGTGTATATAATGATTGTCACTTTAAATTCCACTGAAAATAAGAGGTTAAATTAAGAAATACTTGTGTGGCATGCAATCGTGTGTCTGCATGTGTGTGTGTGTGTGTGTGTGTGTGTGTGTGTGTGTGTGTGTGTGTGTGTGTGTGTGTGTGTGTGTGTCTGTGTTGAACTGACAGGAGGATATAGAATATGTAGTAAGCAAGTGCTGCATTTAGACACATCCACTCCAGTTCATTGACTTCAGTCTTCCCCTTCCCCACATACCCTAAGCTACTTCGTACAGAACACCAGAACCATCTAATGACCCTGACTGTATCACTGATCAATAATCACAGTTGTGAGTCTCCATCCTGCTAGTATTATGTCTCTGAAATAAAGAAAAATATCCCTGTACAATCACGGATATAGTTATATTAAATAAATACACCATCTCCTAATGTTATAGTCCCTACACACAAGATCAGAGTCTCTTTCAAATGGTAGTGGGGGATTATCTCTAGAGTCAGCAACCACAGCAATGAGGCAAGTAACCTTCCCTTCGGTGTAATGTTCCTTATAAACAGCCCAGTTTTAGGTGAAAATCCCAGTCTTAGTTTTAAAAAAAAAGACTCCCGCCATGAATGGCAACTGCAAAAAAAAAATCATCCATGAGGACAGGATTGCACAAATATACTACAATATTTCATAAGGAACATTAATAGTTTACGTATTCTGAAACTATTGGCTATTACTGCTGATAATTAGCAAATATGTGTTTTTTTTTTAAACTGGTGAACTTTCAGTGATAGATTTATCAAGTTTCCTTACTTTGGGGGTGCTTCAGTGGTTTGTATTGCTGTCTCACAGTGCTTACATCAACTGTTCAGTTCTTGACTGGGTTGCCTTCAGTGTGCAGTATGCATTTCCTACATGTCTGGAGGAGGGAGTTGCTGGATGGTCCCGTTTCCTCCAACAATATAAACACATACCACAGATAAAATGGTGATCTTCCACTTTGCCTAGATATTTATATGTTGTCTGTGTGAGTGTATCCTGTGATTGATTGGTACCACAGTAAGCATTCATTTCTGTGCCTTATTCCCATGGAGTGCCAAAATAGAATAGTGCTGATATTAGAGAATGAAAGAAAGAAAGAATTTTATTATACAGGGCCACATTTCTAATATTCAACCATATACCACATTATGAATTATGCTTCTATTATACAATGACTGCTGATTAATATTCCAAAACGTGCACGCTGACTGGCCAGCCCAACCACGTGCCCATTGTAAATCCAACATATACTAATGGAAAAAGGTCCAGTTGCCTGGACTTTTTCCAGTAGTATAAGTCTTGATTTTTTTTTTTTGTCTGTGTTAGGTAGTAATGGAGAACAGAAGATCTCCGTTGCTGTAATCTCACTATGTTATACGTTTAACATAGTGAGATATCTTAAAAAAAAAAAAAAAAGCAACAGAGATCTTCCTTTCTCCACTGCTTTTTTTAAAGATATCTCACTGTGTTAAACTCGTTTAACATAGTGAGATAGCTTTAAAAAAGAGAATGGAGATCTTCCTTTCTCCATTGCTTTTTTAAAGATATCTTGCTATGTTAAACTCATTTAACATGGCAAGACAGCTTTAAAAAAGCAACGGAGATCTTCCTTACTCCGTTGCTTCCTCTGCACAGCTCTGATGTACTGCGTAAGCATGCGCATGTGCAGTCGATCAGAAAAAGCCCCAGGATAGGGAAAAACTGCAGAAGGGCACCACATAGGTATTATACAAAGGCATTATTTAAGAAAAGTAAGTACGTTTCTTAAATAATGTCATTGTATAATAGCAATAACCCACGTCTGGGTGTGGGCAATGCTAGATTTTTAGGCAAAGCCCTCGTGACCAAACCACACCAACCGTGGGTAAATCTAGCATTACCCACACCCAGACGTGGGTTATTGCTTAATTATTATTTAATTCTATCCCAGCAAATTATGCAGAAGTACTTTGAGATGTAATTAAACATGCAAGTGTGTGTGCGTGTGTGCGTGTGTGTGTGTGTGTGTGTGTGTGTGTGTGTGTGTGTGTGTGTGTGTGTGTGTGTATGTGTGTGTGTGTGTGTGTACGAAAAGTGTTACCTATGTAACTTATTTAAAGAAACTCTGTGGATAAGAACAGATACATGTTGCACATCACATTCATCGATCTTCATCACAAACAATAATCTGCGCACTTTGAAGTTAGAAAGTTACATCGCTTACCAGTTCTAAACAGCACAAAAATACTATAAAAAATGGCCACTGTCAACTTCTCGTTTAACTAAGTAAGCTGCATAAATTTTATATGAAAACTATGCCACAAACATTTACACTCACACATCCACAGACACATACACACACACACACACACACACACACACACACACACACACACACACACACACACTCACATACACACACACACACACGTCTTGACTCTCAGATAACTCAAAATACCTAACAGCTAGTCGCCAAAAACAGATTTCATGACACAGACCCTGGTTTCCTGACAGGAAAAAATCCGGGTGATAACCCTAAGTGAGAGCCATGTGTTAGCTCATCCATTATGAGGAGAGGCTTTGGAGTTTCTGTTCATTATCAGGTATTTCCTGGCAGAAAGTGGTGTTTCTTGGTCAAAAGAGCGCTACTGTTAAAACATTAGCTGGGAGATTTGAGTAGATTTTGTGTGTGTGTCTGTGTGTGTGTGTGTTACAAAATAATATATAAAACAGCATTTAAAAATTTTTTACAAAGTAGTTTAAATGTTGTTGTGTCTTTTTGGCTTTTCCCGGTTAGGGGTCGCCACAGCAGAACTCCAGTCCGCTAATGATTGGTAGTTGATTTTTACATGCTGAGTTACCAGCCCTGATGCACAACCTTCAACAAAGGTACGCCTATTCATGCATGTCTCAACGCAGAAGACACTCTAGCTGAGAATGGAACCGGACAACGTCTTATTGCGAGGCGACAACGCTACCGCAGCAGTAGTGTAAATAAAAGACCTAATTGATGACTACAACTGAAATTACCATAAAAATATTACAAAAAACGGTTTTAAGAATACATTTGATAACTGTATTCTCAAAAGGTTTATCATAAACAAACCAAAATGTACATTTCTGTGGCGCCCATGACAGATCAGAGCAAATTCAACTCAGAAATGTTTTTTTTTTTATTGCTATAAATTTAATAATTTTTAAACCAATACACATAATTGCATTCTTTACTTGAACCATGCACAAAATTCTGTTCTGCACTTTTTAAAAATGTCAAAGTTTATTTATTTGCTTGTTTGTGTCTTTTAATGTTTTCTGTTTTCTATTTCCCTTACTGGGAACTGATCATTTTCAGAGTGAATCCATGGGAGAAAGCCCCCAAGGAATTTATACAGCTAGGTATAACAAAGAATAACAGACAAAAGAATGCAATAGCTTAAGTTCAGAACTGAATGGAAATAGGAAGTACATATTGGCTAATGCAATACAAGTGAAGTCATACGTGAAACACGTGCGATTTATGACAAGTACATTCTGCTCAGAATACACGTAGGCATACTTGGAGTAGTAGAGGAAAACACACAGTGAAAAAAATCTTCCACAGAGTACACAAATACAGAAATGTACAGCAACAGCATAAGTCCCCACTAATGTTTCATTTCAGTCAGAAGATAATACAATACTATACTCTACTCTTTTTTGGTATAGGCATGTTTTAGTATGCTAAAAGTGTACGGATTTTTATGTTATGGAGAATGATTTGCATCTGAGAAGGAACACATTGAGTACTTAGTCCTGAGTTTAGAATAAGGAAAGAATGCAAGTCATGAACTTTATTTATTTTGGTGGGAGGGGGTAGTTAATTCAATGTCCAAGGTAAGTAAGTGCTGGCAGCACTGCCATCATGTTTGTTATTGGCTTTACTTAGTTTTAGTTAGAAATGGCTTGATGGCCATAGGTCCCATGTTGAATTGTACAAGGAAAGTGATTAATGTTAATTCCGGTGGTGCAGCGGTTTAGCATTGCCATCTCACAGCAAGAGGTTCTCTGGTTTGATTCCCAGCTGGGGTGCCTTCTGTGTGGAGTCTGCATGTCCTCCCTGTGGTCACGTGGGTTTCCTCCGGGTGCTCCGGTTTCCTCCCACATTCCAAAGACATGCTGTAGGTGGATTGGACACTCTAAATTAGCCCTAGGCATGAGTGTGTGTGTGCCTTCTGTGGAAGGTTGGGCACCGGGCTGGCAACTCCACACCGTAAAACTCCACTGCCAATCCTGAGCGGACAGGTAATCTGCTGTGACGACACCTAACTGGGAAACAGCCAAAAGAAGAAGAAAGAAGCCAAAGGAAATTTTGGTGAGTGACAGCACAGTGAAATTAAATCACTGAAAGACACTTTCAGCAAATATCAAAGTATATTTTCCTGCAGGGGGCAAGCCAGACTGCACCCTCATGCTGGGGATACCTTCACCACCCAAACTTTTATATATATGTATATATATATATATATATATATATATATATATATATATATATATATACTAATTCCAATTCCATTACTTCTGAAGAAAAAAAAAAATATATATATATATATATATATATATATATATATATATATATATATATAGGGGTTCACTACATAATCTCAAAATTTTGAAATATTGAATTTCAAAATATCGAGACTATATAGCTGAAACCCTAAATGGCAAAAGACCAGAAGTGCGAAATTCAAAATCCTGAACGTACAACGCACATACAGCACACACATACACATACACACAACTTCCCCCCACAATCAAACATAGGATCCTACCCTACAGATAAGCAGGGAGGCAAGCCCCCCAAAATTCCCATGTGGGGGGCTGCGCCCCCCACACCCCCCTACTTAAATATACTAACTCCGAGATCACACAAACAGACACACAAGGGAAACTCACACCCACACATTTTACAGTCCCTCACACACACACACACACACACACACACACACACACACACACACACACACACACACACACACACACATCACAGTCCCAACACTCACTGACACACACTAAAGCCCCTAACCAACACTCTTACACATAGATACTTACCTGAACTTCCACATATCCATCAACAAACCGCAACAACAGAAGCGCAAGTTCAATATGTCCGACCATCGGGATTTTGAATTTCGTGCTTCTGGTCTTTCGGTTTTCAGGGGTTTCGGCTATATAGTCTCGAGATTTTGGAATTCGATATTATGCAGTGAATCCATATATATATATATATATATATATATATATATATATATACTAATTCCAACTCCATTATTTCTGAAAGTGGCTTTAAGCAAAATTATTTCACAATATGGGTATTCAGTGAAAATACTTTCAATTTCCCATCTATCTCCATTAAGAAAGCTATGTGCTATAAGCCTGGATGTGAAATTTCAAAGAGTAGTTTATGAATGAAAGTGACTTGTATGAATGTGGATATATTTTCTGGAGATATCTAATTACATTGTTTTAAATGTCACAGTGGTGTAGGTGGTGGGTTTGTCAGCTGCAAATCTGCCTATGATACGTTATGATATGATATGATATGATATGATATATGATATGTTATTGCACCTGAATAGCAAAATCTATTAATTAATGACTTGAATATTATTCAGTTTGTCTCTTTGAGGGCTGGAGAACCATGTATCAGAGACTTTTAACTGCTTGATAAAATGTAGTTTTTACGTTATTCAGACAACTGGGTTTGTTACTTCTTTCTTCTTCTTCTTTTGGCTTTTCCCGGTTAGGGGTCGCCACTATTTTTCTGGGGCTTGTTTGAGTTTATTTTATATATATATATATATATATATATATATATATATATATATATATATATATATATATATATAGGTTTACCATGACAATGTCGCCGTGCACTTGCACGGCTATGACGTATTCGAACATCAGATGTTCGAATACTTCATAATGCGGCAGGTCATCTGAGCGAATGTTGTAATTGCGAATGGACTGTGCATTCGGAATAACAACGTTCGCTCATGGGAGCGGATCGCGGTATAGTGCGGTCAGGGAAATACATCCCTTTCCTCACTGTAGTGCGATCTCGGAGTTGGAATATTAAGTTAGGGGGGGTGTGTGGGTACAGGGGGGCGCAGCCCCCCTGCATACGCGTGTGTTTAGGTTGGGTGGTTCGGTGTATTTGGGCAGGGTGGGCGTGCTGTGTGTTGCCGTAAATGTCGCGAGCGACATTTTCGGTAATACAGCATTGTTTTCGGGTTTACTATGTTTCGAATATGTGCATTTTCGATCCATAAATTCGAAAATAAAGACATGATTTATTTTTATTTTCGAATTTATGATAGTAAACCATATATATATATATATATATATATATATATTCGTTACTATCATTACTCAGTTTGAAAATTACAAATTAATATGATTTTAATTGGCATACATTTTCTGAAGTAAAAGAAAGTCTATAAGTATATTATTATTATTATTATTATTATTATTATTATTATTATTTAGTTGTTACTTTGTGCTGTAGGGTACTGATGAAATGGGATCTTGAGGCTGGGATACAAATGACTTTTCTGATTAACAGCTTGGTACAAACCTAAGATCCTATTCATAATATTTGTTAACTGCAATCTACTACCTTTTCCCTAAAATGACCAACTTTAGGAGGAACAAAGCAAACATTTAAGGTATAATAAGGCATCTCTGAAATCAGGGACAGTTGAAAAGTGTACATGTTGCCATTTTTATTAACTTCTGAAATAATGCAGGATGCTTGTAGCAGAAGTTCCACTTCTGACAAATTGTCTTAACTTGAAATCTAGGTAAAACATTTCTTACAATAATCAGCTAAAAATATGAAAAAATATTGTTGATAATTCCTTATCTATTGACCATCGTGTTTCCAAAGTAATTCAAAACATCTTCTAAGTCTTAATTCTCCTTTTCTCATTCCTCATTAAGCCTATTATTGAATATAATGCCCCTTTTGGCATGTATTTGTTTAAACATACCACACAACTTGAGAGACACCAGAGAGTCCTTAATAAAAAGATCAACAGTGTCAAAACACTCAGTTGTCCAGACATGGATCCCTTCTAATATTTGAAAGGCCATATAATCGAATTTCATTTTCATGAGACAAAAATTGCAAAAACAAAATACCCGATTTACAAATTTTTCCCAAGGCAAGTAAACACTTGCCCAACATGCCCTTTTCTGCACTGTACTGCAATCCCAGAGTTGGTATATATAGTTGGGGGGGTGAAGCCCCCCACATTGGGAGGTGTGGGGTGTAGCCCCTGACCTAGGTGGGTTTTATTTACTTCGCTGTGTGTTTTGTTGAAATTTGGGCAAGTGCTTACTTGTCCTTGGAAAAATTTGCCATTCGGTTATTTTGTTCTCACGATTTTCATATTGCAAAATGAAATTCAATGATATGGCCTTCTGTATTTAGTTCTTATAGACTTCTCCATGGTGAACTGTGTTTAGCCTTTTGAGTCATGAAAGATCCAATACTCCTTTATGTCCTGTTCCATTGTAGAACAAATAGTTCCTCAAATATCCATTTAAAAGAATTAAACATTTATCAATAGATAAACAAGACAAGCTGATGTGATAGACTCCTATCTCAATGTTTCATGCATATGTGGAACAAACTTCAAGTGCATATTAAGCAGAGAATCACCTTGCCACCTTCAGAGTAACCTAGATAATTAGATGGGCAGCCTCATCCTTGGTCTATCTTTTGTTGCCCTCCTTGAGACTGAAGGTAACTTTTGAATATGGTTTATTGGCTAGGTTTGTAATGGTTTATACACAGGTTCCCTAGAATTTACCAATGAACCTATGAACTTAGGATGTCTTGACAAAAGTATCCACTGATTTCACTTTAGTTTGCTACAGCATTACATAAATCTGAAGCCATATGACAGCATCAGAACTTGCCAACGTCTTTGCCAAATTTATAAAATAACTTACTATGTCAGTGTTTTCTCCCTACATCTGCTATAGGAGGTAAAGTCTATTTACATTTGTGTGAAGTTGGGAAGTAGTAGTTTGCAGTCCGACAGTTGAAATCTCCAGTGAAGTCTCATAAAGTCAAAAGAGCATGTGTCTTTAAGCCAAGATCCTGAAGATGCCATCCATGGAACATCCAGGATGTCACGTGTGTTAAAGCAATGCTTATTTCATCTCAGGCAGTCTCAGGCTGAAGCCTTATTCTCACTAGTCAGTAGAAAGGAATGAAATAAAAAGAAAAAAAATGCACATATACATGAGCACAAATACACCCCCCCCCACACACACACACACACATACACACATACCTACACACAAACACTGACGCGCACACCGACACATACATGCACGCATACACACACACACGCATGCAGACACACACACACACGCACACACACACACACACACACACACACATACACACACACACACACACACACACACACACACACACACACACAAACACACACACACACACACAGGCACACACACTACAAAATAAGAAGTTAAATGAGCAGAGGGGTTATTGATGCTGTTTCTAGAATGATGTGGTCAAATGGTATCAGGTCTAGGTAATGCAATTGTGAACTTCAGTGAAATTAATGGATATTTTTGTCAAGAAGTCATAAGTTCATAGAACAGAGAAAAGAGAGTTTTCATATCATAATAATTATGAAGAGATTTGTGTTTATCACAATGGTTCTGTTAAGAGGAGGATGGTACACAGCACTGTAACTTTAAAGGTGAGCCATGTCTGCTTTTGCATTGTTTTAAATAATGCAAGTTGCTTGGCATGGAAGGAACTGTGTAGACTTCAGAAGCAGTTTTAGTGAATGTGTTTTCACCAGTTGCAGGGTAAAAAGCTTGTCTCCAATTTGTAAAGATTGCTTGGATTTGTGATGTTAGAACCTGGATGTTGTTGCTTGCTTTAGGTCTAACAGGTACAGGAGAACAATGCTCTTATTTAAGAAGTTTTAATATGGTGAAGAAAAGCTTGGTCTATAAGTCATAAGCCATTTGGTCTTTTGTGGGCTAAGGAATAAAGGTAGATATATTCTTCTAGACCTTTTGCAGTGTTACCTACATGGAGAGTGAAAAAGAATGGCTCCTCTTTTGAATCCTGCGGCAGGGTGATATAAAATGCAGGGTGTTAAAAGGTTAATTGGATGTGAGAAGGGGGGTTAAGTAAGTTGTCATGAAGTTCACTGGTAACTATTTTTTATTTGGTCTTTGTTGACTAAGGTAGTCCAACCAGACCTGCAGCCTCATTTCAAAGGAGACACAAATGTTTTCATCTGAGTAGATTCAATTTGTGTTGACTTGTATCCTTTTTTAAATCATTGTTTTACCTAGGCAACCACCATGAGGCTCACCCTACGTCAGACTGGTTTATTTACTAACCTTTTGTACAGTATCATCACAGATGGCTTCCTATGAACATCAGCAAGATAATCCTATTTTAATTACATTAAACCAGAATATGATGAAGACCAATTATAACAGGTGCATTGTATACATTGTGATGCCCCTGCACTGGTCCAGTAATCAAGGAGCTTCAATCCTCACCACTAGCACCATTGAGGGATGTGCATATTGGGAAGATGACAAGTACAATTTCCCTTAAGAGCACACAGAGATTACAGTTAGTCTGGGCCTGGTTTCTCTCTCTCCAAATCCTCATTAAGACTCCCCACTGGCACAGCTAAAGGGTTAAGATCTCAGCCGAGTAGTCAAATCAAAACCTCCAGCACCCTCTCTGTCCAACAAGTGCTTCATGTCCCTGCCCAAGTAGCTGACACACACACTTTGAGATTTGATTTATATACAAACACACACACACACACACACACACACACACACACACACATACACACTCCTGGGAAAGGCTGGCACAGGTTTACTAGCTATGCCCCCTTCTGCCCAGACTAGAATGTAGTTATCACTACCACCAACCAGCTCTTTATCAGCTACTATAAAGCCTTTCCCAAAGGGTGACCAATTTTACTGTGTAATGGTACTATTTTCCAAATGGTAAGTGTGTCCAAGACTTTAAGGCTATTGGAGTGGCCTATACAGTGTCGCCAAATACATATGCAAGTACTCTAAGAGCTTAAATATCTCTAAACAAACCAGCCACAATTAAAAAGTTTAAATATATTTAATAATAAATAACAAAAGCACAAGACAATACTCAATAACTCAACACAGTGATAACAGATTTCAGAATCACAAGAAATATTTCAAAACAGCATTGCAAGACAGTCTCAATTAAATACAGAAAACATCTAAACTAATCTTTACTGTATTCCTATCTATATCTAAGAGATATTATGCCCTAAATGAGTTACTTACAGAGCAAGGCAAATGTAGTGCTGATGAGAGGATGTTTTCAGGTCCAAAGACAAATACAAAATGCACAGACTTTCTCTAAGGGATAGCTCTTAAATTAATAATACACATTACTGCTGGGTCAGCTAGATGACATCCCTCTTTATCACCTCTGCCTGCAGTTCCCAGGCTAACAGAAACTTAAAATTTAACACCTCTGTGTAAAAAATAGTTCTCTCTCACAAGTTTGCCTAGAACTGGAAGTCATAAAACAGTTAAACACTTTTACATTTGAAAACTGTAATTATTTCTGTTTCCAAACAATAGAAATGACTTCTAGCTGTAGACATTCTGTCTCTTTTCGTGAAAATACAATAGTGAAACAATTCACTTATTTTCTTAGAGCTTACAAGTTAACTGTGTTCTTTTCCAGTAGGGTACACTGTGGTTACATTCTTAAAGCTCAGTACAGAACATACAGTTCAACACACACTTCTGCACTAGTAGTTTAATATCCACATAACATATAGTATTCTTACACTTGTAAGACAAGTCTATGGATCATATTAATATTCACAACTGACATATGATTATTTACAAAATTCCACATAGCTGGGCTGGCACCATTTTGGTTTGTCACATACATATTTCACAAAAGTGGGAAAATGCTCAAAATGCATCTCAGAGCATCTGAAACCCCATGGCTCCTGATTCTTAGGGCAATTTAATTCTTTTTTCCAGCCTAAATAAATCAAGCAGATTATCCAGAAAATTCTCTGGCCTGCCTTGGAGTGTATGATAGTCTCAGATTATTATGAGGGTTCAGATGGCTGTCCAGTATATCATGTTTCTCATATGGTTAATTATAGTGTGACATATGGGTCTGCTAAAGAAATATTAGAGCTGACCTATATTTCACAGATCATAATACATCATTTCATTTCAGATTTTTTTTTTTGAGGGAGCATGCCCCAGCTCCTCTAGAGCTTTAAGAGTTTTGTTTCCACTTACCATTTCTAACTGCATAATGTCCTTATTGTAATGCAGTTGCATACAGTTTCATCCTCTGTTGCAGTGCATTGGTAATATTATGTTCAGATTGCTATCAGTGCACATCAGACCATTATAACATGCCCCACAGCATTCAGCACACAGATCCGTGCTGTAAGACATTAAACACACATAATGTGATTCATCTTAATTTTATATTTCAGAGTCAGTTATGTCAGTAAAGTATAGATCAGGGCTTTTAGGCTGTGGCCTTTACTGGTGGATTATTTGTAAACAACTTCCTAGATAAGAAGTGTTACAGCAGCTCTCTACCTGCTCATACATTTGGGGGCATTCTGTGCTACTCACTTGTCAGGGTAGCTGTTGCCTCTCAGAAAACTTAATATGCACAGAGTATTTTGTAAGTGAGGGTGCTGATGGGAACTGTAGTTCTAGCAGATACAGGGAGCCAGTTTCTTTTGTTTATATTAATGCAGTGTTAGCAAGGTTAATAAATCTAAGAATTTTGTTCTTGATAGATTGAAGTACACTAGTATTCTCAGAGGGGTTTAGAGCAGTAATAGGCAAACCAGTATATTGTATTGTAAGGAGACAAACATGTGTTGCTATATCTTGCCTGGCCTCTAAGGAGAGCAGGTTAGAAATTTTTTAAGCCTTCATTTGAGAAAGAACTTTGTTGACTTGGAACTCAGTGTGGAAATTAAATGACAGATTCTGGTCAAAGGTGAGACCAAGAGATCTTTGTTGCTTTGTCCAAGGTAAGTAATTTCCCAGTGGATTTGTCACAGTGATGCTGATATGTTATAGTTTCTGGGGTGTACTAAAAAGAATGACAGTAGGTTTTATGAATATTAGTTAAATTGTTAGTGTAAAACCAGTTCCAGACAGTTTTAATATCTCCCTGGAAGTCACTGTTAAGTGTATTTAGATTCTTACTACAGTTCATTATGATAATATCATTCACATATAAGATACAATTTTTGTGTGGCAGGTCCCATATCAGATTATTTATGAACAGTGAGAAAGGAAAGTGACATAGAACTGACTCCTGAGGCAGTCCCCTGTTAATAGTGCCTGTTACAGAAGAGTTTGATTAGTAAGACCACATAGCACACTAGAAGAGAGTGTGATGTCTACTAGTTTACTAAGTTGCAAGGAATTGTCTACAGTATCAAAGGCCTTTTAAAATTTAGAAATACAGAATATGTAAGCTTGCCTTGTTCCATACTGGAATATATGCAGTCCCTCAGAGAGTAGACAGATGTCAAGGTGCTATAGGTGGGATGAAGCCCATGCTGTCTGTCTGTAGGAATGTCATACTTTATAATACACTCCAATAGTTGTTCATAGACACATTTTTCAAGAATTTTGGTAAGGGGGCACAGGTTGGCGATGGGGCAGAAATCATGTGTGGTGATGGGATGGACAACTTGACCAGTGATATGAGCAGAGCATGTTCAAATTCTAGGAAAAGGATTTGGTATGAGAGTTAGACTGAAAATGTAATTATGGGACTTGCAGAGTATTGCATACCTAATTTCAGTATCCTGGAGTGAATGTATTGGAAATTTGAACTGTGTACACAGTCTATGTTTTGTAGGTGTTTTTGGACTTCGGACTTTTAGGTTCATAAGTTCATAGGTGTATACTAGGCTAATGACCATCAAGGTCCTTAAATGCTTAGTCATGTATTCCATCCCAATTATGTCCCTATGTATTGCAGATATTTATCAGGAGGGGTATGTTAGTTAGAAAGTTTCTAGGGGTTATGTGGGGTTAGCTATGTTACTTTGGGCATAGTTATTGTCTGTGTGTGTGTGTCTTTCTCTCTATTTCTTTGTTAAAAAGTATGTTGCATGTAAAAAGGGGGTTACATTTAATGTCACTTTGTTCACTAATCACTGAACCAGTGAGATTATCATGACTACAAGTTCTGTGGAACATTTTGATAGAGCCAGATGTTTTGTTGCATTCCAGCATTGTTTGGGGTGGCCTCCATCTGTGGCTTGTAACTTTCTGCAGTATTCAGTTTTTGTTTGATGAGTGCATATACTACTGGTTCCCTTTAGCTGTTTGCATTTAGGAAATGTGGTCCTGTTAGATAAATCATTTTTCCATTCCTTCCAGGACTCATGTCTTTCCTTAATGCGCTGTCTGATATTGTCAGTGAGCCATGGGTTAGATTTCTCTCACCTTCTGAGTCTGGTTAGGGGATACAGTTTGTCCCTTATATGGTAAGTACAGTATACAAAGTAGACAAGCTGTTGGGACAGTGAAACTGTAAACAGAGCTCCACAAATGTGAGGAGCCTGAGTGATGTCTGGCCAGAAAAAGTTGCATGGATGCCATTTTACTTTTGAAGGACCAGGTGGAGAAAATAGGAAAATGATCACGTATAGAGCCATGTAATAGATGGAGCTGATGAAGTTTGTATACTATTAAGTATTACTAGTAAGGGTAGCATGCTTATTTACTATCAATAATGAACCAGAAAATATATAAAGTATTGACAGGTGAAGGGAATGTTTTATTGTATAGTATCCTGGCATTCATGGCTGCAATCTCAATTGCTGTCATGTTCTCCCCTAACCAGGACAATTATACCTTTGTTCCTCATTAGTTTGCCTGTAGCCATGTAACATGCACTTGTATGACAGAATTTTCAAGGAAGAAGCAGGAAAATGTCTATATCATTTTAGCATAAAACAGGAGACGTGTGCATTTGGGTCAGAACTCTATCTAAATGTTCTTTTAATGTTAAGGTACACACACAGAGTGGCCAAAAAGATAAATGGTTCACTTAGTACCCAAACAATCTCCAAAAAAATACATACAAAGTGAACCGAAGCAACGGAAAATGTAATAAAACAACACTTTAATAAAACAAAAACGTGAGCGCTTTCACAGTAATGATACAACTGCTTCTTCAGACATTAAACACACACACAACTAACCTTAAGAATTAATTTAAAAAAAAATCACATGATCAATGAATAAAGTATTCAGTTGCCATGTTAAGCAAGCATCTTTACAAGCCCTTAAAGGCACATATCAAAAATGTGTTTTTTGGAGGTTCTTTTAAGGTTAATGAAAATGTTTCCAGCATAAACCTAAGTATCACAGGTGGCAAGAGTCATATTTCTTTGTCACTCTTTCAGCCTAGAGATAAAGATGAGATCTTCACAGCTTTGTGTGTTCCATTGTGTGCATCATTCAATGTTTTGTGGATAGAGATACAAGTGCCTAAGGAACACAAGGGAAGAAACTAAAACTTGTAAACAAGTAAACTGTATACTTTTGACTCCTCATATACTGACGTCTGCAGTGAGCAGTGGAATGTCATTTAGCATAATGAAAAGTATATAGCAGTATAATAATATTACCCGTGGCATTTTGGTATGAAATAAATTCAGCTGAGTTATTACACAGCAAAGAAAGCAACATCATAAGCTTGGGAAACAAAATAACCCTAAAATGTTCATAATCTGTATTTAAGAAACTAAACATTATATGAAGAGCAGTAGTTTTATTTTTACAAATGGTTTAGCAGAAGAGAAATGGGACTTTTCTGTGATAGATAGGGAAAAATGTTCAAAAAAGATCTTAGGACTGTTTATGTACTTCTTTTGGAAAACCATCTAGTCCATGTGATTAACTTTTCTAGTCCTCCTTGAAAATAGGACAGAATCTCTTGCTTTGTACTAGAAACAACATGACAAGTCAGTAATTCACTTGTAAGTATAGAAATGTATAATTTGCTTACAAATAAGTAATATTGTCAGGCTCAAGATAAAGTAATGCAGAGTTTAAAAAATAAGCTGCAAGATAATTTAAGTTGTCCAAGACTGTCTCCTTACTATGGGTATGAGAAATCTGTGTCATGTTAGGAATGGCTTTTTGAGCCCAGAGTTTAAGAATTAGACTATATAGGCCTTTAGGGCCAACTTCATAAATTTCTTGATGCAGGTGTTATTAGTCCCTTCATTTAAAAATCTCTGTATTTATTTTTTCAGTTTTAGTAATTATCCTTTTGCCACATGTACATCAATTTTATAATAAGCATAAACGCAATGAGGACATCACAGCCAGTTATGTAAGTGCAACACTGTGTCACTAGGCAGTCATTCCTTGACTCTGTTTTATAACTGGAATTTCATCATACTTTAGTAACTCAGGACAATGTTTGTGTCTTTCGGCTTTTTCCCGGTTAGGGGTCGCCACAGCGGAACTCCGGTCCGCTAACGATTGGCAGTTGATTTTTACGTACCGGCTTGCCAGGCCTGACGCACAACCTTCAACGAAGGTACGCCCATTCACGCATGTCTCCACGCAGAAGACGCTCTAGCTGAGAATCGAAACGGACAGCATCTTACTGTGAGGCGACAACTGTAGTAACTCAGGACCATAGTGTTTGTAAATTCCTGGAGAAGTAAATGTAACCATTTCTGGAACGCCAGGTTCATAAGTGCAAATGTAATCAACCTTCAATGCATGGAAAGTGAATGCAGTGGTTAAATGCAGTTGACAGACTAGAACAGTATGAACAGAGAGCACTTTGCAGGTAGACTATCAGCAGCACTCTCTATAAAATTACTCTTTGTAAAAATAAATAAAGAACCTTGTTAGTTCCAGAGGAAGTAGCTTGTGGACTTTCTAATGAGTAGAATGTCATGGCCACATCTTTTACTGACATTACCCAATGACAGTGCCCTTCTTTGAATTTTTGATGAGTCATCAACAGATGAAGCCACATTAATGGCATCTATCACCTCTAACAATCTTTCTGCAAAATGCTAAGTATGTGAATGGATGCATCTTATACAGGGAAAACTGTCATGTATGAGATGCCAAGGCTGGAAAATGCAAAGGTCTTCTTACAGAAAAACATTCATTCATGTCTAAACAGCCCTCATTGTCTCATTATGTGACACTGCCTGGAGTTTATACAGATTCATGTTGAGGCTGATTGAATGAAGGCTGCAGAGGTGGTGTGTATCTGGGTGGTAGAAAAATGTAGAGAAGACAGAGGGACTTAATTTGATTGTCATTTCTCCTGCTGGTAGTCATTCCTGAGATGGAATTTCTAGGTGATGAGCTATCCTGGTCCTTCTGACTGTAGGACAGAGCTCTCTTTTTTAATCTGTATCAAGATTAAATCTCAACAGAGAGATTCTGGGTGCAACTTTGCATGTTTTTTTTTTCCTGGCTTATCTAAACAAGTTACTGTGGAATGTGACTGCAGCTGTGTTTTTGCACTGCCTGCTGATGTTTTGAAACTGTAAGCAAGCTCAGTGTCTGACTTTTGATTTACTCTAT
>NC_056735.1:1557241197-1557258697 GCF_019279795.1 Protopterus annectens
TAAACCTAAATGTCGAAGTATACCACAAACAGGGTTGCCAGCGTTAGAAAAGGTAAAACCAGGGCTTGCAGCCTGCAGTGATCTTGTTCCTCTTCTCCCTCCATTAATAATGAAAGCTGCATTACTTGTCAGCCGGATCAATTTATGTATGTCAGCAGTAAACTCTGACATGGAGCAATATTAAACAAATATATCTGCTGTAACTTTTTCAGAGTTTTCACTGTTTTTAAATAATACAGTTACTGAAACTCAATACTAGATAAATGTGGGAATGAAAAAAACATTGTTCAGTGATCTCAAAGACATGAGGATAGATTTTTGAAAAGCTGCACTTCATCTTTCATTAAAATGAGACTTTGTAGCTATCCACAGTTTTGTTTTGTTTTGGAGTTAAAATAGCAGAATGTGTATTTTACCAAATAAAACAGTAACTAAAATTAGAAAGTACAGGTTAGCTAATTCTAACGGAAAATCCTATGGCAATTGTTTGCAAAACAGAGTTATTTCCATATTGATGCTCCTCTCTCTGTTACAGCAACAATAATATTTATAGTAATAACACCTAGAGCTGAAAACAGCATTAGCAGTAACCAGTTTATTTACTGTACTGCTAACAGTGTAAGGTTGCTAGCCTCTCATGACTTGGGCAATGAAAGATCACAAACTGGCAGCTTTATTATCTGTTATTATGTATTATCTATGTGATATAGCAATATGTGTTTTATCTATGTATGCTATTGGAGTAGAACATATTACCACAGAATAACACTATACTAACAACAGGTGTTCCAGCTTATAAAATGCAAACTAGGATGCCATAGATGCAGGCAGAAAAGCATTGCAATGCCAATTTTTGCTTTTTTTTTAATTATTTATTTAGAAATACTGAATTTTTATTTTTATTTATTTATTTTTTGCTGCTATGAAGTGCAGTGCAAAACAGCACACCTCTCCAATGTGTCATAGCTACAGTTAAATAAGTACAGTTTGAGTATATCAGAATAACAACAGTTAATACCTCAGGGCCAGCCCTACTGCTCGGTGTGGGATGGGGCAGAGATAGGGGCAGGGCTGGGGGCCAAGGAGGGGGCTGGAGTTACAAAATGAATATGTCACCTTGTGCACAAAGCTACTTTACTAAACCTCTGCTGGAATAAATGTGTTTGTGAATGCTGGCCCATCAATAGATATGGTGTCTCACTATGTATGCTTAAAAGAATATAATTATGGTATGAAGGATTTGGGAAATAGAAGGAAGAAACAGATCAGCAGCTATTCAAGATATAATGAATAAAGATGAATGGCTGGACTGTTCTCCATATTTGGATAATCTGAGACTGCTTTCTTAAACTGAGCATGAATAATTTTCAAATGTTTGCCTAATAAAATAAGCTCATGAAATGAGTTTTATTCAACTTTACTTTCAAAATGTGATATAGCAATGTGTGTGTGTTATCTGTATACATTATAGAAGCAAAAATACAGTTGTGTAATTATTTAAATGTTTATTTTTCTTAAGAATGAAGAATACTAAAACAGAGTTTGTATATTACAATGACCAATGCAGAAGCTTGATTTCTTACACAATAAAGACAGTACCTAGCCATGTAGTATTTGGGTGACTTTAGCTGCTTCATCTCATATCAGTATATTAGTTCTATTTATCAGAGAAAGACTGATACAGTTTTAAAGTTATATGAATGTTCTATACTAGGGATGAGGAATATTATCTGAAAATCTTTAGACTGTATATGGCGCAATGATTAATACAGAAGCTTCAGTTCCCAAATCATCATGGTGGTCACTGTCCACAAAGTATTCAAGTAAGTTAACTTAGTTGAGTAAGAACCATTATTGCAACGTGTGATGAAAGGAGATACTGCCAGCACAGCTAGATGAAATTTTGTAAATAATTATGTCATTTGTGAATATCAGCATGATTTATATAAGATGCTTGTGTTACAAATGTATTAGAACTGTATGTCATGTGTTTATCAAACTTATTTGTACAGATGTTTGTGTTGAAAAGATATTTGTAATGAGCTTGTGTTTGAAATTAATCCACAGTGTGCCCTGCTAGAAAGAAGATAAATGTACATGAACTATTGTAACTGTTTAAATTTATATGTTTTAACAGAGGAAACTGGAGGGTTAACTTCAGTCCAGCAAATTTTAGAAAAATATCTGAAATTAAATCACTGTGTAGGCTAGGCCATAAAGATGCTACCTCACAGGTTTCAATACAGCCAGAGACACTGTACTAGGAAGCTTTCTATATTGTCTTTGGGGTGAACTAATCACTACTATGGAAGCATAAAACTATGCAATTGTTTTATGACTTCCAGCATCTGCCAAAGATCTGAGCAAAATCCCTTGTGTATGTATTTTTGTGGGTAGGTGCTAAATATTGCCAGCTGCTAGCAATGGGGGATTGCACGAGAACTAGAAGTCAGATGACCAGAAATGATGTCATTTTGCAAGCTATCCCAGAAGTAATATTTTAGATAGTATTTTGAGAAGTCTCTTAGTGAGAGACAGAGCATTCTGTATTCTTTCTTGGACCCAACAACAAGAAGAACCAGTCACCACATCATCTGCCTTGCTCTATTAGTAAGTTATTAGGGTATAATTCTCTTAGATACAGTCAGGAATATAATAAAGCTTAGTCTAGATATTGTCTTTCTTTATTTATCTGAGCCTGTCCTGCAATTTTATTTTAAATATTTCCTGTATTTTGAACTCTGATGTCACTGTGAATATATACTTAGTATGTTCTTGTTCTTTTATTATGTATTATTAAATATATGTAAACATTTAATTGTGGCTGATCTTTGTAAAGATATTTAAGTTTTGGGAGTACTTGCATATTTATTTGGTGACACTCAGTGGGCCACTCCTAACAGCATTGCTCTTGGTCAGACTACCATTTGTATTAATATTAATTTCACTCAATATATTGGGTACCCTTGGAAGAGCCTTAAAGGAAAACTCTACCCTAGAACTAAAAAAACTGTTTTTTTTTCACTCTATCTTTGTTTCCTAGCCTATTATAATACCTCAAAATCACTCTAAATGCTTTATTTGTAATTTTAGTCTGTTTTCCACAACATGGCTACCAATAGGGCTTGATGTATTAATGTGATCTTGTTCTGCCTCAACCCTTTCTCTTTTCCACAATACTTTGTATGACTCATGCCAGACATAAGGAAGTAACTTTGAATTCCAGTTCCATTGACACATAATGGGATTTGGGAGGGGTCACTGTTATTTTCTTTACCTTCTGTAAAAGGACTGCTTCTTTTCTGTCTCTAATCACCCTTATTTATGTTTGGCTCAGACTTTGGTTTACACTATACTTAGAAGTTATCCAGCTATAGCCAGAAAAGTAGCCTTGCAGAATCAATTCCTCAGACTGCAAAAGAAAACCCTGAACAAAGGCCTGTAATTTAGCTCCTTTTCTGGCTGTAGCTGCATAACTTCTAAGTATAGTGTAAACCAAGGTCTGAGCTAAATATAAATTAGGGTGATTACTGACAGAAAAGAAGCAGTCCTTTTACAGAATTTAAAGAAAATAACAGTGACCCTCCCAAATCCCATTATATGTCAATGGCATGGGAAATCAAAGTTACTTCCTTATGTCTGGCATGAGTCATATGAAGTATTTTGGGAAAGAGAAAGGGTTGAGGGAGCATACATTCATGTTGATACATCGAGCCCCATTGGGAGCAGGCTAAAATTACAAATAAAGCACTTGGAGTGATTTTGAGGTTTTAAATAGGTCAGGAAACAAAGATAGAGTGAAAAAACAGTTATTTTAGTTCTAGGGTGGAGTTTTCCTTTAAGGTAGCTGGCAGAAGTGTCCAGTGGCAGTCATGACTACCTTATAGTCTGAGTAAAAGGCGGCCAGCCTTTTGTGTATGTGTGTGTGTGTGTGTGTGTGTGTGTGTGTGTGTGTGTGTGTGTGTGTGTGTGTGTGTGTGTGTGTGTGTAAATCATATCTCAAAGAGAGTGTGTATGTGTCAGCTACTTGGGCAGGGACAAGAAGCAGTGGTTGGACAGAGAGGGTGCTAGAGGCCTTGGCTTGGACACTCAGCTGAGATCTCAACTCTATAGCTGTGTCAGTGGGGAGTCTTATTGGGGATCTGGAGAAAAAGGGAGAAACCAGCCCCAGACTGACTGTGATCTCTGTGTGCTCTTAAGGGAAACTCCACTTGATACAGAGAGCTGCATTTAGAAATGCTGTCTGTGTACTTGTTATCCTCCCAGTGAATGTGCCCCCACAGGTGCCAGTGGTGAGGACTGAGGATACTTGATCACTGTCCCAGAAGTGGGATATCCACATCACATATTGGTTGGCAGTGGTGGGTCATCACATTTTGGCTGGCAGTGATAGGATTACCACATCTCATACTGGGATCAAGTGGTGTGGATGTTGAATTCCTGTGGCCTGTAAGCAGTGGTGACTAAAGAAGGTGTTTGTACTCTCAAGTAGCCACACGGTGAACATTCATAGTTTCACATCACAATAGTTTTATTTATTTTTTTAGCTTAGTTAGTCAGGAAGAGCAGGCAAGAATGTCAGCAGAGGATTATGGCAAGCTGACAAGGAGCCAGTTGGCTGAGATGTGCCAAGCCAAAGGACTGGTGCATGCCAACCTGACTAAAGCCAACATGATTGCAGCCCTAGTCACAGCTGCATCACAGACCAGCAAACAGGAAGACAGCCAGACTGGCCTTGGGAATTTACAGCTCCATCTTTTCCCTAGAGGACTTAAAAATCTGCCTGGAGTTAAAGACACTTGAACTGGAGGCCAAACATTTGGAAACAGAATCAACAGAGGGACTGTGGTGTTTGGAGGTGGAAGAAAATGAGAAACTGTCACATTTGGAGGCTGAAGAAACAGAGAGACTGAGATGTTTGGGGGCTGAAGAAAATGATTGGCAGAGGAAACATGAAAAGGAAATGCTGACTCTTCACCAGGGTCATGGAGGTAATGGCAAAGGGAGGAACCACACCCCTGAAGCAATAAACATCAATAAACTTTTTCCTCAATACCAAAAAGGTAATAATTTTGATAGTTTTATTCATAAGAGTATGCAAACAGTATAATGTTGACCAAGGGCTCTGGGTACAGTTCTTGAGCCCCTTACTCCATGATAAAGCTGTAACTGGTATTTCTAAATTGTCTGATACCGATTGCTTAAATTATAATACAGTTAAAAATTGCTTCATGGAATGCTTTAAGTTAACACCTGAAGCTTAAAGAAAAGTATCACGAGCATAGATGCAAGCAGATGAAAGTGCGTGGATTATATTGCTGATTTAAGCACTTATTTTCATAGGTGGTGAGTGAGTGTCAGGTCACCACTTTTGAAGGGCTGGCAGTCCTTTCGGTGAGGGAACAAGCCCTTTGCACTTTGCCTGAGGACATGAGAATCTGGTTGGCAGATAGAGAATACAACACTACATACGAGTTGGGGAAAAGAGGAAACCTATACCTACCAAGCAGGACATCATTGCACAGAAAATGGATACAGGGAACCCATGGCGGGCAGCCTAAACCATCCCAACAGAGTCCGCCAGTAACAGGGGAAGCCACTAGTTCAGGTACATGGCCAGGATCAAGGATTAAATGTTTTAAATGTAACCAGTGGGCCATGTAGCATATATATGTCCATGGAAGCAAGATGGGGAACAAAAGGTAGGGGAGCCAGCAAATAGGAATAACAGAATACCAGCGGTAAGTGGTCTGGAGACAACAAGGGTAACAAACTACCACAAGAGGTTATATCCCATTTTAGTAGATAGGAAACAGGCTATTGCTAAGAGAGACACAGCCTCTGACCTAGCCATTATGAAGCCTACAATATTTAAAGAGGAGCACTCCTTGCTTGGGCAGTCTACTCCAGTCAGAGCTTTAAGAGGAACCCCATTCCAAATACCTTTGGCTAGGGTTCACCTTGACTGGGAGGGTGGAAAAGGAAGCAAGCAAGCAGGTGTGTTTCAGGATATCCCTGCAGATGTCCCAATAGGGAATGATTCTGATAATGCAGTACCTTGTGTACATGCAGTTACATGCAGTTAGGCTTGGAGACAGGCATGTGGGTCTGGTAGCCTGGGGAAGACCCAGACAGACCACACACATGAAGTCAGGACTGATGGGGTGGTTACTTCAGAAAGGGAGCTATAGCAGTGAGACTGAAGGTGAGCCACAGCTGCTGGTGGATACTGATGTTCCCTTGGACAGAGTGACTGCAAGGGCAGAGGTGAGTAGTAGTACCCAGGCTGACAGTAAGGCACCGCTGTCAGAGGATACCAGACTTCCTGTGGAAGGGGAGCTGGGGAGTGTTACAAAGGCAGAGCTGAGACAGGCATAGCTCCCAAACCCTACATCAAAAGGCTTGATGGAGGTAGCTAGGGAGGTGCCTCATTCTCAAGGAAAAGGGAAATATGTATACTGGAACAAAGAGTTACTGTGTAACGAGTGGACCCAGGAGGGAGGGCAAGAAGGTGAGGTAATACAGCAGTTGGTAAAGCCCAAAGCCTACCATCTGGCACTTCTAGCCATAGCCCATGGCATGCCCTTTACATGTCATATGGGCACAAAGCATACCAAGCTATGTATTATGCAGAACTTTTACCCGGGATTTCCAGGGATGTAACAGGGTACTGCAGGACCTGTGAGCAGTGCCAAAAAGTAGGCAAGGCAAGAGACAAGGTCAAAGCTCCTTTGATGCCTTTGCCTGTAACTGAGGAGCCATTTCTGAGGGTAGCTATGGATATTATGGGGTTTCTGAGTACCCCAACTTCCACAGGGAAGAAGTTTATCCTACTGGTAGTAGATTATGCTACCAGATACCCTGAAGTGGTGGCCCTGTCCTCCATTGAGGCAGAAAAAGTGGCAAATACTTTGTTAGAGATTTTCAGCAGGGTAGGTTTCCCAAAAGATATACTGACTGACAGAGGTACCAATTTCATGTCAGACCTTTTGGCTTTTCTATGGGAGTGCTGTGGGGTGAAGCACCTAAAGACCACCCCAGACTAATGGTCTGGCTGAGAGGTTAAACTCTACACTGAAGACCATGCTACAAGCATTTGCAGACCAGTTTAAGAGAGAGTGGGACAAATATTTGCCCCATCCATTGTTTGCTTACAGAAAGGTACCCCAGGAATCCACAGGTTTCTCACCTTTTGAGTTGCTGTATGGGCATAGGGTGAAGGGACCTCTAGATTTTATTTGCGATGAGTGGAAGGGTGATTGTGAATCCCTCAAGAAGTCTGTTGTGGCATATGTCCTAAACTTCAGGACAAGGCTCAGGGAGCTCATAGGCTTGGCCCAGGAGAACATGGCAGAAGCACAACAGCAGAAAAAGATCTAGTATGACATGAATGCTCTAGCCAGAGAGTATGCTTTGGAGCAGAAGGTTATGCTTCTCATTCCTGTCAGACACAATAAGCTGCAGGCAGCTTTGGAGGGACCCTTCAAAGTGGTAAGGCAGGTCAGTGCTGTTAACTACATGGTAGAACTGCTAGGCAGGAGCCAGGGACACAAATTGTACCATGTAACCTTACCATGATAGAGAGGCCCTTATGCTGAGTATTTGCAGTGGATGGCAGGAGGAATCTGTGGGGGATCGATGGCTACAGCAAGCCAGCCAGCAAAATCCCAAATTACTATGGTAGAGCCTAGGGTTGCAGGCATATGATATGACAGTGCAGCATTGTATTGGAGTCAGCAATGCCAAGGTAGCTGGGATCTCAAGACAGGGTATGGGGTAATGTATTCCCAGATAGGCACATCCCTCTCAAGCAACATTTCTCAAGGGCCACTTGACAAACTAGCTTGAGTCTTCAAAGTGGGGGAGAAGTGTGATGAAAGAAATACTGCCATCACAGCTAGCTGGAATTTTGTAATTAATTACATGACATTTGTGAATATCAACATGATTCATATAAGATCCTTGTGTTACAAATGTATTAGAACTGTATGTCATGTATATATCAAACTTATTTGTACAGATGTTTGTGTTGAAAAAGTATTTGTAAAGTGCTTGTATTTGAAATGCATCCACAATGTGCCTTACTGGAGAGAAGATAAATGTACATGCAGTATTGTAACTGTTTAAATGTATACATTTTAACAGAGGAAACTGGAGGGTTAACCTCAGTCCAGCAAATTTTAGAAAAATATCTGAAATTAAATCACTTTATAGGCTAGGCCATAAAGATGCTACCTCGCAGGTTTCAATGCAGCCAGAAACACAAAGTCTGTACTAGGAAGCTTTCTGTATTGTCTTTAGGGTAAACTAATCACTACTTTTGAAGCATAAAGGCATGCAATTGTTTAATGACTTCCAGCACCTGCCAAAGATCTGAGCAAAAGCGCTTGTGTGTGTATTTTCATGGGTAGGTGCTAAATACTGCCAGCTGCCAACAATGGAGAATTGCATGAGAACTAGAAGTCAGATGACCAGAAATTATGTCATTTTGCAAGCTATCCCAGCAGTAATATTTTAGATATTATTTTGAGAAGTCTCTTAGTGAAAGACAGAGCATTCTGTATTCTGTCCTGCAGCTGACAAGAACCATTCACCACATCATCTTCCTTGTTCTATTAGTAAGTTATTAGGGTATAATAAATGTTAAGTTGTCAATCTTGCCTTCATTCTTGCTGGATGGGTTCAGAGCCGATACTCGGCTCCGACTCAGCACTTGCTTAGCTTGAGAACTCCTTTTACCAGCTCGAGGCAACCCTATATCCCATGATGCAAGGCGGGACTACCTCAGATCTCGTTTGCCGCTTTGCGAAGAGGTCTCCTTTTTTGCCAGCTGAGGTAAGTTTGAGGTTTTCAAACAGCTTAAGTCAGGGTTTATCTTCCCCTTTTCCTATTTTATAGTGTGTAGTGTTCATACAATCCACCCTATTCCCCATATAGTTAAAAACTTTTACTTTTTATAAAAAGTTTAAAAAATTTTCAGTTAGGCCTAGGCCTCCCTTATTAATCCCTATCTGTGTGTCTGTGTTTGTGGGTTAATTGTGTGACTGCTTTGGGGTGTGTGTGTGAGTATTTTTGTTACTCTTTTTCTTGGACGATGTCTAAGGAGGTAAAGGTCTCGGGCTTCAAGAAGTGTGACTCGTGCTGTCAGAAAATGTCTCTGACAGATGGTCACACTTCTTGTGTTTACTGCCTGGGGCCTTTACACCTGCAGGACTCCTGTGCTTTGTGTCACTCTTTTAGCCAGCGAGTCCTGCAGGAAAGGAGGAATAAATTAATCCTCCATGGCTTACTAAAGCCGGAAGGTTCACCCACTAAACCTGGGTCCAGTAAACCTTCCAAGCCATCTAAGGGTCAGGCTACAGCTTCCAAGCCTTCCCCGGTGGCTCTGACTCCTTCGGAGTCGAGATCGGCTCCAGCCGGAGCCGATCTTTCTTCTTCTCAGGTAGGGTCGGTTCCGATCAGTTCTGACACCCAATCTGCTGTTGCCTTGTCGGCTCTGGCTGGAGCCGACATATTATCCAGTATCGGAGCCGAGAAACCTTCGGCTCCATCTGGAACCCAGAGGACGTCGGCTCCGATGACTTCATCCAAGAAGAGATCTCGGTCCCCTTCTTTGGAATCTATCCACTCGGCTCCGGGGTCTCCTCTTTTGTCGGAGCAGAGTCATCGGAGCCGATCTTCGAGATCTTCCAGGCTGTCTGACCACGATTTAGAGAGGGTGGTAAGCAGGCTGTTGAAGTCGCAGGCACTGGCCCAAATGCTCCATAGCCCGTCTCAGCAGACTTCGGCTATTGCTTCACCCCTTGAACTTCCTCCTCCGACTCCCCACCAGAGTTTGGAGCCAGAGCTTCTCGGGACAGCGACTGTGTCGGCGCCGGAGCCGATACATCCTTTTTCGGCTCCGTCGTCTTCGGCTCCGATCTCCTCCTTGAGACCTTCCTTGGAGGGATCCGGTCGTCGAGTTTCCCTTGTCGGCTCCGAGGGGGCTAGTGGCATCGGACCCTTGTCCGACCCCGCTCTCCCTCTCGGGGCTTCAGCTTTGGTAAGCTCGGCACCGACATCGGCCTCGGAGCCTTCCCTCTCAGTGGAGCCGGGAATTCCTATTTCCTCGGAACGGGAATATTCCGGCCTCCCGGGGAGGGGAGCTTTTGAGGTGATGAGGAGTGTCCTGGCACCTGAGCCAGGTCAACGGTCCATCCCTCTAGCTCCTCCCTCTTCAGTGCCTGTAGACGCCTCTTGCCAGCCTCTTGCTCTCAGGCCCAGGGATCCATCGCCCCAGGTTTCCCCATTGGGAATATCTTCCTCTTCCGAGGTTTCTCCTGACCCTGCAGGGGAACCCCCTCGGAAGAGGACATGTAAGAGGAAACACACAGACTCCCCTGAGTCTACTACATCTGATACCGACTTAGATGAGTCGGAGGGTTCCCCACGATCCCCCTCTAAGTATGTCTACTTTTCAGACATCCTTGAGCTCCTCAAACAGAGGGGGAATTGGCCCTCCATTGACCCCTCCGAGGATGAGTCGGTATACCTGGAGGCTTTTGGATCCCGACCCTCGACCTCCTGGGTGTCTCCGCCTTTCGACCCACTTATGCAGGTAGTGGCTCGGAAGGCGTGGGCAGCTCCAGATTCTGTGGAACCTGTCCCCAGGAGACCATCCAAATTTATTACGGCCCCTACAGACAAGCAGTTTCTTTCCAAGGGCGTCTCTGTGGATGCTATGGTGGTGGCGGCGGCCACCAAGAAGGAACTTGCGGATCCTTCAGTACCTGTCCATCATCCTAACAGAGATTCTAGGACCATGGACAGGTATGGAAAGCGGATGTTTTCTTCAGCGACCTTTGCTATGCGTTCGCTGAACTACCTTTGTCACTTCACCAGGCTTCAAAGAGATATTCTCAAGGAACTAGGTGAAGTGGTCCAGGATCCTTCTGCTGCTGGGGCTCAAGAAAAGATTGCCTCACAGCTAGAAATCCTGAATTCCTTAACCAACTCCTCCATGCGGCTCATATCCTATGCAGCCGATGGAGCGAGCAGGGCCGCAGGCACAGGAGTGGCTCTTAGACGTCAAGCCTGGATGCGGCTTTGTAATTTTGCAGACCCCTTTAAGGCTTCCTTCACCAATACCCCCTTTGACGGTTCAGCTTTGTTCAGACCTCAGGTGAAGGAAACCTTGACCAGGTGTGAGCAGGACGGCAAAACTCTTTCTGCCATTGGAGTCCATTTTTCCACCCCTTCTAGACCCTATCCCAAGGGTCAGAAGGGAGGGAAGATGTGGTTCCGCAAAGCCCAAGGAGCTGCGCCGGACACACGTGGTCAGTTTACCCCCAGAGGCAGAGGGGGTAACAATAATAGACGCCCTAGGGGCAGAGGGGGTCCTCAGAACCAGGGCAACAGGGAGTCTCTTCCTGAGAAGCCCTTTCAGCACCCTGAGGTGTTGCCCGACTGTCCACCCTTGGAGGCAGTCGGGGGAAGGATTTCGCTGTACCCAGTAGCCTGGCGTTCCCTTTCACAAGATATGTGGGTACAGTCGATCATATCCGAGGGTTACAAAATCCCCTTCGAAAGGTATCCCGTACCTCAACAATCCCTTCCAGACATCTCACCCGGTCAAAGGGATTTGGCAGAACAGGAGGTTTCAAAGCTCCTAGAAAAAAGAGCCGTCCAGACTGTTCCGGCAGACCAAGTAGGATCCGGCGTCTACTCGAGATTCTTTTTGGTCCCCAAAAGGACGGGAGATTGGAGACCAATATTAGACCTGAGCAGTCTAAACAGATTTGTCAAGAAGGCAAGATTCTGGATAGTCACGCTTCAGTCCATTCTGCCCTTTCTGGGCAAGGACAACTGGATGTGCTCGATAGACCTTCAGGACGCGTACTATCACATAAAGATTCACAGGTGCTCCAGAAGGTTTCTCCGCTTTCAGCTAGGGACCAGTCATTATCAATTCAGAGCCCTGCCCTTTGGCCTCACTTCAGCCCCCAGAGTGTTTACCAAATGCATGGCAGTGGTCACAGCTCATCTGAGACGTCAAGGATTCCAGGTGTTTCCTTATTTAGTCGACTGGCTCCTCTTCGCCACCACCAGGTGTCAGCTTCTTCAGACCAGAGACTACACTCTGCAGCTATGCAAGAGTTTGGGAATTTCAGTGAATTTCGAAAAATCTTCTCTGCGGCCTTGCCAATCTATCACCTTTATAGGCGCAGAATTAAACACCATCAAAATGTTAGCCAGACTAACAGATCAGAGAATTCTGGACATCCAAAAATACGTTCGGATTTTATTGCAGAGCAGCAAAGTCAAAGCAAGATTGATACTAAAGGTTCTAGGTCTTATGGCTGCAGCCATTGTTCTTCTACCACTGGCATGCTTCCACATGCGTCTTCTGCAGTGGATGTTATTCACCCAGTGGTCGTTCCACAGTCTTCCGATGAGTCACGAAATCTTAGTCACACAATCGTGCAGGACTCATCTGAACTGGTGGATATCTTCCCCTCTTCTTCATCAGGGCCGACCATTTGTTCCCCCTCCTCCGGTTGCCACAGTTACTACGGATGCCTCTCTGATCGGGTGGGGGGGGCATTATCAGGGCAGGATGGTCCACGGGACATGGCCACCCATAGAATACCATCTGCACATAAATGTCCTGGAGATGAGAGCGGTGCTTTTAACGTTGCAAGCCCTCAACGACTTTCTTCCCGCGGGGACTATTGCAGTGCAAACGGACAACATGTCCGTGGTCTGGTACATCAACAAGCAGGGCGGGACCAGGTCCTATCCGTTGTGTTGAGAAGCTCTCAGACTTTGGCAATGGGCAATCTCCTCTCATCGGTTTCTGATAGCAACGCACATCCCCGGCAGGTCCAACCTCTTGGCGGACAGGCTGAGCAGATCCATTCTCATGCCTCACGAGTGGTCTCTCAATCAATCTATAGTGGACCAGATTTTTCTGAAGTGGGGCACACCTTGTTGCGATCTTTTTGCTACACCCCAAAACAACAAGTGCCCTGACTTTTTCACCCTCTTTCCCCTTCCAGGCCAACCCCTGAGAGACTCTCTAACCCAGGACTGGCCCCGGGGACTTCTTTACGCTTTTCCTCCTTTTCCCTTGATTCCACAAGTCATTCAGAAAGCCACCATTTTGAGGGCCAAGTTGATTCTCATTGCCCCTTACTGGCATCGACAAATTTGGTTTCCGTCTCTGCATCGTCACCTCCTGGTGCAGCCCTGGCATCTGGACCCAGTTCCGGATCTTTTGATCCACCAGTCGGGTCAACAGCACCGGGCCATTCATTCTCTCAACCTCACTGCTTGGTTGCTCCACTTCCTTCCCTAGCCAGGCATCCTATGATCTCTGATCCGGTCAAAGATATCTTAGTGGCTTCTTTGAAGTCGTCCACCAGAACCGTTTATGCTAGCAAGTGGCGACGTTTCTCCATTTGGGCAAATTCCAGAAATATTGATCCCTTTACTGCTCCTGTGCATTCTGTTTTAGATTTCCTAGCTGAAGTTTTTCAGTCAGGATCTTCTTCATCTACAGTAAAAGTTCAACTGGCTGCTATTTCCAAGTATCATGTTGGCTTGCAAGATCATAACATTATGTCACATAGACTATGCAAGGCCTTTCTGAGAGGAGTGTTTCTCCTGAAGCCGCCAATAAAACATCCTCCTCCACAATGGGATCTGAATTTAATGTTAGCATCCTTAATGTTACCACCCTTCGAACCATCTGCTTCATGTTCAATGAAATTATTGACCTGGAAAACTATATTTTTACTGGCTGTCACTTCAGCAAGAAGGGTCTCCGAGATTCAAGCTCTCTGCATCCATTCCCCTTACTTGGTCTTTCACAAGGACAGGGTATCCTTGAGAACAAATCCGTCCTTTCTTCCCAAAGTTGTTTCTCAAACTAATATTAATCAATCTATCGATTTACCAGTCTTTTTCCCTAATTATTCTGACAAAGCAGAGCAAAAGTTTCATTTTTTGGATGTCCATCGTCAGCTCAGGTACTATTTGCATAGAACTAAACAATTCAGGAAATCAGACCAATTATTTGTCTCCTATGCAGAAAACAGGAAAGGTCTTCCGGTATCAAAAGTGACCTTATCCAGATGGTTGTCTTCCACCATTTCTTACGTGTATTCGCTCAGAGGCAAGCAACTACCTTCTAAACCGAAAGCACACTCAACCAGGAGTCTATCCACTTCTGCAGCTTTTTAGGATAGACTACCCATTGATACCATTTGTGCAGCAGCTACTTGGGCCACTCCTCATACCTTTGTCTCTCATTACAAATTGGATTTGGCCTCTAGGGGCAGGGCCAGTTTTGGTTCCACAGTTCTCAAGAGTCTGTTCCATTGAGCCACCCGGGATACAGGTGCTAGGGACGCGGTCCCAACCAGCAAGAATGAAGGCGAGATTGACAACTTAACATTTAGAAGTTATGTACCTACCATAACGTTCCATGTTAGTTGTCTTCTCTCGCCTTCTTTCTTGTGTCCCTCCCTCCTTCCCCCTGGCCTGGACAGATCTTGAAGAGTTTCCTCTTCTCAGGTTGTTTCCTCCTGAGCCTTCATTAGAGGACTCCTTTATTATGAACTTGTTTTTCCTAGTTATATTAGGTTAGTCCTTAGCAGGGTATGTTAGCTACCAAATGAGATCTGAGGTAGTCCCGCCTTGCATCATGGGATATAGGGTTGCCTCAAGCTGGTAAAAGGAGTTCTCAAGCTAAGCAAGTGCCGAGTCGGAGCCGAGGATCGGCTCCGAACCCATCCAGCAAGAAAGAAGGCGAGAGAAGACAACTAACATGGAACGTTATGGTAGGTACATAACTTCTAATTCTCTTAGATATAGTCAGGAATGTAGAAAAGCTTAGTTTAGATATTGTTTTCTCTATTTATCTGAGACTATCCTGCAATGTTATTTTAAATATTTCCTGTGTTTTGAACTTTGATGTCACTGTGAATATATATTTAGTATTTTTTTTGTTCTTTTATTATTTATTATTAAATATATTTAAACTTTTCATTGTGGCTGATCTTTGCAGAGATATATATGCTTAGAGAGTACTTGTATATTTATTTGATGACACTGTGTGGGTCATTCCTAACAGCGGTGCTCTTGGTCAAACTGCCATTTGTATTAATATTAATTTCACTCAGTATATTGGGTACCTTTGGAAGAGCCTTAAGGTAGTTGGCAGGAGTTTCTGGTGGCAGTGATAACTACGTTATAGAATGGGCAAAAGGGAGCATAGCTTGTAAACCTGTGCCAGCGTTTCGCATGTGTGTGCTTGTGTGTGTGTGCATGTGTGTGTGTGTGTGTGTGTGTGTGTGTGTGTGTGTGTGTGTGTGTGTGTGTGTGTGTGTGTGTGTGTGTGTGTGTGTGTAAATCAAATTTCAGACAGTGACAGCTACTTGGGCAGGGACACAAAGCACTGGTTGGACAGAGAGGGTGCTTGAGGCCTTGGCTTGGACACTCAGATGAGATCTCAACTCTATATCTGTGCCAGTGGGGAGTCTTACTGAGGATCTGGAAAAAGAGGGAGAAACCAGCCCTAGACTGACCGTGGCCTCTGTGTGCTCTTAAGGGAAATTGCACTTGATGCAGAGAGCTGCATTTGGAAATACTGTGTGTGTAACTATTATCCTCCCATGTGAGCATCCCTTACAGCTGCCAGTGGTGAGGATTGAGGCTCCTTGATTACTGGCTCAGAGGTGGGATATACACATCAGATACTGGTTGGCAGTGGTGGGTCATCACACAAAGCAGAAAAGACTACTTTATCAACACAGCAATGTGTATTATAAAAACATTGTTGTTGTTTTCCCTTGAAATTTTTTAAACATTTTAAAACAGGTAGTTCTTGTATGCTGTAATGATTTTTCTAGAAAGTTATATTGTATAACTGTTGGTATCTGGTTTTACGGTGCTCAGCTGGATTTTGCCAGTTAGGTGGAGTCATGTCATTGTGAGCTGGACAGGTACACTATTCCTTTAGAGTTATTTTAACATTACTTTTGAGATCAGGTACTTATGAGTGGTGTTTGGATGGGACAGCAAGGTTGCCTTGCGAAACAAAATATTAGTGATTTTTTTTATATGTAGGGATTATTAGAAATTTGTCTGCACTGAAATGTAAGAAATCAAGGATAACTTTATAATGTAATTTGAGTTTTGTACACAGAAACTGAATGGGGTCCACTGAGAATTTCAGATGTAGGGTTTCCTAGTTTATATGATAAAAGAGCACCATTTTGATGTGTTACTGTCACACTGAACAGGAATGTCTTCACTGATGATTCAAGATGCAGGGTTTCAGATATGTTTACCGGAGGACATTCATGCAGTGATTTTGATGGGATCCCAATTGTAGTAGGTGGTGATCCACTTTTGGTCTCTGACTCTAGTTTTTAACAAGAATACATTGGCCGATGGACCATGTTTTTCTGGGGAAAACACCCATAAGACAGAAAGGCTTGAGAGCTCCCTTCCTAAACAGGAATAGCCCCTGCCCCAGTCAGGCTATTGCTTGAAAGAGGGATGCAAATGTTTATTTGATGAGTGGAAGATGGGAACAATAGTCATGGTGGCTGGGACATCTCAGAGTAAAAGTTATACCTTGACTATAACCTCAATACACAAGTTATTGAGTGGGTTATTTGGTACACGAACACTACTCATATTTGTGAGATGGCTTGTATCCCTCCAGTTCTGATCATGTCATCTTTAGATTTCTAATCTGAGAATTATAAAGGCACCTAGTCTAAAACAGTGTTTTAGAAATGAGTAGAAACAACTTGCATAGAGACAGGATGGCCTGGTGAGTAAAAATTATGACTAGTAGGTCGACACATGGGGAAGCTGGTAGAGGTTTGTTTGTCATGAAAGCTTTATGCTGTGTTCAGGCATTACAGTAATTGTGTAGATTATAAGCTTTAGGATGATGAAACTGTTGAAATACTTCTGTGAAATGGTTAAAAACGTGAGGGTCTCTCCTTTCTATGGCTTGAGTGAAATATTTAGGAATGATGGGGAGACGAGGAGGTGACTCAGTATATGAGTTATCAAAGACAGCAGCATGGGGAATGAATTGCCTGTTAACTGGGCAGAACAGAATATATAGTGGAAGGAATCCTTAAGAATTAGTCAATTTTCTTTCCAGAATGTAGTTGGTTTGGAAGTTAAGATTAAATTGATGCAAGTCTTTGTGTAGACTTTGCTATGTTTAATTGTTGGCCTAGAATAAATGCCTTGTTAGAGTACTAAAAGATGCTTAAGGATGCTAAGGAAATAGCATGCATAGGAAAGACTAGTATTATCTGATTCTATAATTATGTACATCTGGGAAGTTTCCATTTCCTATGAATAGACTATTTCTGAGTTTAAATATTGCTGAGACACTCCTATAGGAAAGGTACTTATGACTAAGATGGTAAACAGAATTCTTTAAATATTATGTATTTTTTCAACAGATATATGATTAACTTTCCGGAAC
>NC_056735.1:1557261197-1557293697 GCF_019279795.1 Protopterus annectens
GAGTTCCACTGTGGCGACCCCTAACCGGGAAAAGCCAAAAGACACAACATTGAAAGTATTTCTTACTTTTAAGGTAAATTAATGCAATTTACAATAAATCACTTCTTATTTGTACAGTAAAGATACAGAATACATGAAATGCACATATTTTGTAAATGATTATGACATGTTAGAAGGCATTTGTTTGCAATATGTTTAGATATTCAGCACAGTTAAATGAGAAATAGGTGCAATGTGCAATATGGGTTGTTTCTGCAGGTTTCAGTGTTGTGAGGCTCTGGGAGTTTGTTTGCCAAGGAAAGGAGATTTTGGCAGGTGTTCCAAATTTTTGATGTTTGGTAAGTTGTGTTTTTGAGAATATATATGCATGAGTATACTAATTCTTCCTTTACATAACTATAGGGGAAAAGAAGCCTCTTGCAAGAGTGAAACAAGTAGCTGAACTACAGCACTCCCACAGTACAGCAAATAAATATATAAAAACTTTATGAATCTTGTCAGTTTAAGCAGCTGGTATAATGAAGATTGCATTCCAGAAGTTATCATTTGCTGAATGGTAGAACCCCATCGAAAATATCAATTAGTACGTAGTCATCTGTGCTGATGTTTGTTCTTACCTTACTGATGTGACTTTGGAAGTTTCTGTGATGTCATGTCTATGATGCAGGATCATCTTTGTTACAATATCGAGCTCAAAATGTAGCAGTAAAACTGCTTCAATAACTGTATCTAAAATGTGAGAGGAGAGATAAAAGCACAGGATATAAAGGATATTTGATAGATTTGGGTCAAGAAAAAAATCAGACAGTGATCTATAAAATTTACAAAAAATTCATCTAGTGATCTATAAAAGTTACCAAAATTTCATCCTCGAAGTGGCAATGCCTGACAACCCATACACTGAAAAATATACACAGATACCAAAACTGAGAAGCCACCTTCAGTAGGAGGTGCTTAAAAGGGGCAAGTTAGCCACATCGGACTTCATAGTAAGGCAATCCTTCTTACATAGGACTTTTATTTCCAATTATAATACATTAATATAGTTTCTTCATTTTTGATTACATTTGAATTTCAAAAATCCAGTCAAAACAAGCCATGAGTCTTGGCTAATCTGACAGAAAAATAATGCTGTTTTACTCAGGCGGGTATTGTCAGCCTCAAGCATGACACATTCAAATTGCAGTTCTTTCTTTAGAAATTTCTTCTACAGTAACACAATTGCTCTTCAAATGGGAATGCTCTCATTTCAGCTGCAAACTGCCTTATTATTCTCTGTCTCTTAAGTACTCTTCATGAAAACTCTATAATTGCTGTCTGAGTTACATAATCTTTGTTCTTTATATCTGCCTGAGACTGCTTGTGGTAACTAATTTAGTGCTCCAGCATTTAAAGCAAAGTGGTATTTATCTCATCTTTTCACTTCATCATCATCAAATGCTTGTACTTTTTCATAGTCTACAGCAATACAAAAGCCTCTATTCTACTCTTTCAAAAATAAGCAATCTCAATCTAAAGATTTAAGCAAATAAACGACTTGTACGACAAGCTCTGCAATATCATTTTATAACAATGTCAATAGCTTTACAATTACTTCAATCTTAACACATATTCTTGTTTTTTTATTATTCCATTTATTTATTTGATTTTGCACAAAATTGACAATTTCATTTTATTTTCTTATGTCTTCTACTTTCATCTGATGAGGATTCTGCTATTATTATTATGTTTTAACAAACAATCTCCTGTAATTGTAATATTTAGTTGTATTACTCTTTTTCAGTGCTGGACTGTACTTCCATACACATGAAACATTATCATTTAATGTTCATTTCATTTTGTTCTGATTTTTCTTTATAAAAAATTATTTAAATAAAGGACATCCTTACAGCAACAGTTTAGCAAGTCTTCTACAAATCCGTAATTAACTTAACAGTCTGTAGATGTACTCCTGCCCACCCTTACTTTACAGCCAAAACTTCACTGCATCTATGCAACCATGATTTATTTTACAAATACTTCTATTTTTAATCAATTATATGTTTCTGCACTTTTTGTCTATTCAAATAAACAGAGGAATAAATAAATCTTAACATCAGTCTTTCATAGCTTCTTTTCTTAACAATTTCAGTATTTCATTTATTTCCCTATTAAAATCATTAGCCCAACAGACTTCACTAAGTTTCTTAAATTCATTCTTCATACCTTGCCACAAGTTACAACTTTAGCGAAGGAAATTCCTTTACATATGGAAGTCCTTTTGAATTAAGCTATGCATAAAAGGGGACCATGGTGGGCAGCACAGACAAATGTACTATTTAAAGCACATGCTGGTACTCGCTGATCATAATATTTTGACAGGAACAGAATCTTCCCAACTGAAAATCACCAGGGTTCAGTGAGGAAAAAACTTTTTAGGTAGTACTAATGTCAAAGTATTAGTTTGATCTTTGCCTTTGTGAAGAGTCACTTCCACTACAACAGGCAGGGTTTGCTTTAGATTCCTTGGAAAGTCAGTTAGCAATGAATATTTCCAGCTTTTTAGTTTCTAAATAGAAAAACAAAATTCAGAGCAAAGCTAATTCAAATACCAAAGTCACTAGCATTGATATTGTATAGTCATTTGTGAGATTATCTAATTCTCATCTTCCACAAGAATCTCATTTACAGAGCATGAGAGTAAAAATTTGTAACTCAAATTTTACGTTATTAGCAATGCACACACTTATAGAAGCCCCTGCCTGTGCCGGTAATAAGGAAGCCTTCAGTATGCTCAGATTTCAATGACTACAGTTAGATATGGATAACCTCAAGATTCTGTCAAACAACTTATTTCCCAGAGTCGACAAATACCAAAACTAATTTCAGTTTCTTTTAATACATTGTCTACCATACAGCAGGACTTTAACTTTAAAGTATAAAGCAGTAGAGAATAAACTGAAAAATCTGTAAAAACTCATCCTGAAGCCAAATCAGGATAACACAATCTGAGCATTACTGTACTTTTTGCACTTTTAATTCCAGAAAGTTGTGATTATCTCCAGAGACAGGATTACTCCATGTACATAGATCTGACTACACTTTGAATCTTGGACTTTCCTTCACCCTAGTAGGTGTTAACCAAATTATTCTTCTAAAATCCCTCTTACCAATAAAAACAGGATACTTTAAGGAATCACTAAATTCAAGAAAAAAAAGTAAATCAACTATATTGTTACAGGAACAAAATGTTGCTTCAGTTTCAATTTTTTATATGTTCGGCCAATCTAGAAATTAAATATAAGAAGCTGATGTTATTTGTTGACTCTCTTAAACAACATAATTTGAACTAAAGGCATTAAAGTTATGAAAATAATGTAAATGTTTTTTGCTGTCAAGCCAGTGAGAAGTTCTACGGATGGGTTATTATTAATGTAGTTATTTAATTTATTTTTTATTGTAAATGTTAATATTAGCAGCAGTGGCAGAAGTGAAAAATGAAGATATAAAACCATTTCTATGGTAGATGGAAGAAAAGGAAGCAGGAAAGTGGACTGATTGCAACTGAAAGAGATTTTTAACTACTGTCACAGTTTAGATTTCAATGTTTCTCTCTCTTCTCTCTTTCCAGTTTACGTCCCATGTGGTACATCGGGCAACAAGCACCTTTCAGCGTTCATTGTTTCTGTAGCAGTTAAGGGTTTTATTGGTTCAGGCTGCTAGCTCAACACCCAACCCTCCTTGGAGGGTGCACCACACACACTCGCATGCACACACTCACACTTGGGCCAATTTAGAGTGCCCAATCCACCTACTGCATGTCTTTGGAATGTGGGAGGAAACTGGATCACCCGGAGGAAACTCACATTAATGCAAGGAAAATGTGAAGACTCCACACAGAAGGCACCCCAGCCAAGAATCAAACCAGAGAACCTCTTGCTGTGAGGCGACAATGATAACCACTACACCACTGTGCCACCCTTTCAGTGTTTCATTTTTGTATTTTTATATCATTCAAGGAAGACGGTGATTGCTACTGGGCACATCATCAACTTTGAAATGAGATGCAGAAACTGAAATTAAATACTTACTATATACTCAGAAAAAAACTTCTAAAAATGCATATTAGGAGTCTAAACTTAGTTCTACCATGTATGATGAGGTGTAGCTGACTAGAAGTGGCTATTCTACAACAGTGCATGACTTGTGAAGGCAAGTATACACCTAAGCTGAAAAGGGTTCTGCTATTTTATATTAATCCATAAATCCCAGTTCTGAGAGAAAAAAAAACAGCAAGCATAGCTTTCTCAAGGCTGCACAGAGTTTACATTTTCATGCTTGTAACTTGTGACAAGGTGTGCAGTTGATGGGAATGGTAGAATTATGTATAGGAATCTCCCATGCTGTACAATTGAGAATGTACCCATCGGTACTTCCCTCCTCTGTGCTACATCAAGTGAAAAAGAATTAGAACCCTGTTTACCCAAGTGGCAAAACTGTCAGTCCATACAGTGCCCAACCTCCATTACACTCTAACCAGACATGGCCTCTGAATCTGAAGCTCCAGGACAGGACAGAAGGAAAAATTCAGAGACTCTGACAAGTTATTTACTTCCCTGGGGAATTTAAACTATTGAGAGACTGATGGCCCTTTCTGTGGCTTCCTACACATTAGAATTCCTAGCAAGGGGCATGATTTTCGTCCTCCTTGCTTGTTTAGATATCACAAAGGCAAATGACTTTCTTCTTCCTTGCTTGTTGAGATATCATACAATGGGTCCATGTTGTAATTTTGAAATTCCACAATCCCAACATTGTAAATACAGGCTCTCAGAACTTCCAGATTGTGGAATCTCAAAATTAAAAAAAAAAAAAAAAAAACTAAAACAAGAATACAACAAGAAACACATTTTTGCAGGGGGGGCAAGCCCCCCCTGTGCCCCCGCAACTTAAATATACCAACTCCAAGATTTCACTACAGTGAAGACAATGGTAATGTTCCCGTTCCGCACTGTACGTCAATCTCCATTGACAGGTTTCCAGATTCCACAATCTCAAAGTTCTGAGCATCGATATTTAGAATGTTGGGATTGTGCAATTTTGAAATTACAAAGTGGACCCCATACAACACACTTTTTGCCTGATAGGATTATAAGAAGCTCTGAAAGCAATACTGTTGTCAAGGCCTTTAATGGCAGGAAGATTGTTGTCAGGTGCAACAGGTTGATGTGGTACATCATTTCTGGATAAACTACTGATCATGCCCATATGATAACCAAGCTGAACTCCCAAGCCTATAAGCAAAGCATCCATAATCAAAATGTGTGATGGGTGTCACTGCAGAAAGAGAAGACATACCTGAAGATTGGTGGGAATTGCCCGCCACTCCAAGGCTAAGCAATAACCTTCACAGTTAACTGCAATACCCCACCTTCAGGTGTGCAAACTACACCATAAGATCATAGCAGCCATCAAATCCAGAAAGTGCAGCAGAGTAAAAGCCTGAACCAAACACTGCATCCTCCCCCAGTCAACTAACAGCAAAGAACAAACTGGGTAAAACGGCAACTGAACAGCTTAAAGTCCACTTAATCCACCACAACAGATTATATAATAAACCAAAACAAGATTTAATGTAAGCGCTTTCACTGGAAAAATGTTCCAGCTTCTTCAGACTACAAACAGTAAAATTCTTAGAAAAAAACACCTTTTAAAACAATTCAAAAAACGAACTGCCAATAGAGTTCGTTACCCCTCCTGATGTCATACACAAGCATTTAAGAATTAAATCTACAGGGGGTTACTCCAACTTAAAACACACTAGGATGCTGTCTGAAGTCACTGAGGTCTAGAATCAGACAGAATATTTCCATCACATTCACCTCTGAGACAGAAAGAGGCACCTGCTTAAATACTAAGACAGACTATATGACTACTTTCAACAAAACAGTGTAAGTATTAACCAAAAGGTAACATCTTCTGAGGAAGGACCAGTGAGCTCCAGAACATGACTGATAGCGACTACATCCAAAACCTACTAGTCCCTTGTGATAGTTCTCTAAACTGGGGTAAAGCTTGAGAACTTGCCCCTATGCACAGTCCCAGACTGAAATCAGAAATGCAGCAGTGCGGCCAGTGAGGGTCACTTATCTGGCAGTGGAGGAGGATGACAGTGTGTGTGTGTGTGTGTGTGTGTGTGTGTGTGTGTGTGTGTGTGTGTGTGTGTGTGTGTGTGTGTGAAAGACAGAGAGAGAGAAAAACTTTACAATCTTCTTTGGACTGCAAAAATGCTTCTTCCTCTGAGGGTTGGCTAGACTTTGAAAAAGCAGAAGTCAATGCAGGGATCCATAAAGATCATCTACAGAGATGATGGCATGTTTCCTCCACAGGAGGTTAAAAGTCTAGCCCTAAGCAGGACAACCAAGAAAGACATCCAAAATCTTGTTTTTGAGTTCCTCCTTCAGGTGAGTACTGTATCAGTAAGGCTATCTTGGGCAGCCTCACAGCTGACCCTGGGACCCTAGTTGAAGCATGTACATAAATGTAGAGTGAGAAATGGAATAAATGTCCCATTGAAAATGCTGCAAATGCCCCATTGAAGAAGCCATAATCAGAGTTCAAACAAGTTCCCAGTTCGAGAAGTTCTTCAACATTTTTCACTACCTTCATCAAGAAATGGACTGGAATTTTGGAAGCAAGATGGATAGCTGAGATCCATCCCTAAGCCCCATCAAAGTAGAAAAGTAAGCCTTCATGCCATTCCTGACCTTAACTTTGGATTCCTTGTCAGAAAACAAAGTTGTGGTTTGTGGGACCTGCAATGATCTGTAAAGATCACATAAGACTCAGCATACATATGCTTCAGACAGTGACAGTGACATAAACAGCTCACCTGGCCTTTTAGGGGTCAAATTGTTTGCGTCAGAGTACCTAAAGTCTGCCTGTGTAGCATCTGTAGCAACTGATACATATAGGAACTGACCCAATATTCTTTAAGCCTCTTCCCCAGGACCTCAAAAATGCATTTATTTGGAGAATAGATTCAGGGCTTGGGACCAGTTGAAAGTATTCATCCTGAGTTTGACAGCCTTCCCAGTGGAAGAATTATCCAGATGGGAAATAGAGAGTTTATGACCGGTTTATCTAGATACAAGACAATGGCTGCAGAGTTGTCTGACTCTTCATAGCAGCCTGAGTGTAAAGGAGACCTATGCTCGCAATTAACCTTATGAGTCAGTTAATGTTTTGTGCCACATGAAGGTGAATATGAAACTGCTGCATGTTGAGTATCAGGGGATAAGCAAAAAGCGAACAACAGCACACCTTCTGGAGGCATGGAGGCAGTACATGCTGGACAGAGACCAGCAATAGACCAAATAATGGTTTCAAACCATAGCCCTTAAGGTGCAATCCCATACTCACAACTCAAGTTCTCAAGGACATCAAAGAACTATTATATGTCTAGCCCCTGAGGCACAAGTCCTGGTATGGATCACCCTGAAATACTCTCTTTAACCAAGACCTGCCTGCTTTACTTGCCTGGGGAAGTAGTCCCAGGATGACAGTCCTTGGTCCTGAGTACTACTAATCTATGATAATGTGACTCAATAGACAACTCCATAGGATCAAGTTAGTCAGTCATGGGCTGCTGCCAATTGAATGAAGGCTGTGAGGTACAAAAATCCAAGGATACACCCCTCAGAATGGGATCTGGGGCATGCTTCCCTGAGTTTCTTATCATTCACTGAAGCAGAGGATCAAAGTGCCTCCAAACACTGAGGATGAGCCAACAGCTGTAGGAACTAGGTGCCTGATTAATTCCAGACTTACACTCAGGAGGACTGGGCTGAAACTGCTGGAACCGGGTGCCCAATTAATTCTAGACTTACACTCAGGAGGACGGGGCTGCAGCTGCAGGAACTGGGTGCCCATCAACTGATTAATTTCAGACTTACACTTAGCAGGACTAGACTAAAACTGCAGTAACTGGGTGCCTGATTAATTCCAGACTTACACTCAGGAGGACTGGGCTGCAGCTGCAGGAACCAGGTGCCTGATTAATTCCAGACTTACACTAAGGAGGACTGATCTGCAACTGCAGGAACCAGGTACCTGATTAATTCCAGACTTACACTCAAGAAGACATGGCTGAAACTTGATCTCCAAGTACTTCTCTTTGTGATGATAGCTAGACTTATATCTGTGATATTTGTAGGACCACCCAAATAGTGACTACATTAGAAGCTCTTGGTTGTAGGGTAGGCCAAAAATCTTCTATCTATGGCACTTTAGAGTTGTAGTATCTCGTCTTCCACACATGGCAGTTTTACTGTAATGCTTCTCCCACAAAAGGATAAAGGCACCATGGATCAGTCTGGATTGACAAATCCAATGTGTCTATATGAAATAAACGGAAATGAATTACTATGACCAGAAAAAAAACATATTAACATATTTCTAGTTGCACACATTATACATAGCATATATTATTTTGTATATTTATTATCAATTCAGCATTACATAACTTAATCAACGCCTGCATTTCTTTATACCTCAATCCTCCAAAACATTATTTTTCATATCTTGTTCCCACAATTTTCATTTTCTATGTAATTTGCTCCTACCCTTTTCTAAAGATCCCACTTCCATTTCTTTTATCTCTGTTACAATATTCAACACTTCAAATACAGTTAGTTTAGACTTTGTTTTCAATTTTCTAGTGATTGCTTTTTTTGACAGCCACCAGAATTAAACTTAACAAGACCTTACGATATCTAGGCAATGCAGAGCCTATATCCGAATTCAAAAAAAATAAATAAATAATTTCCTTAGTTAAACTCCTTTGCTCTCCCAATATTTTTGACAGAGGACTCTTCTGGGATTTTTTTAACGTCTACCAACTCTTTACCCTTTCAAATCATATACAGAGATGTGCAATCCCAGTAAAATTTGTCAAATTGTAGTAAAACCAGGTGCTCCAAAGGACCAGGACAAGTTTCCTGAATACACCTTTATTGACCAAACTTAAAATTCACTATCAAAACTCATAGAGTACATAAAATAACTTGGTATGGTTTAGCACTTTCGTCAGTCACATAATGTCATCGTCAGAACCATATGCTTCCGTAGAGCTGAGCAATATATACAATTAAAAACAGACACACCCCTGAAATAAACCAATCATAAAATTACACATTTAAAAGAATAGATACACTCAAGTTGGAATGTACTATAACATCATGTAGACATATTAAAATAATAATAGTCACTGAGTACCAAAAAATCACTATAAAATATTAATTCAAAGTTCAATGAGCTATCCTTCAATTCACTGACTATAGAAATTGTTTCATTTAAGCCAGGAAATACTGTTGCATTAAATTTGAGCTGACAAAACATCTCCCTTCTTAACTTATTTTTCCAATCGCCACAGTATGGTGCCACCTTTATTTGTTCAACAATAAAGAACTTAAATTTTTCAAAGCCAGAACACAATAACGAGTGCCTGGCTAGTGCATTTTTATTGTCATTATGCTGGATACCATAAATGTGTTGATAAATACACTTATTAAAAGCGTTATTGGTCTTCCCAATATAAAAAGCAAAACATTTTGTGCAGATGGCAAAATAAATCACTCTTTCAGTAAGGCAGTTAAACCTGCCACCTTTAGCATATTCTCTAATTTCATCATACAACCAACCCTCATAATTGCACTCTATAAAGGGTACACATAAGTTTAAAATGTCAAATCATCATTCACCTTCAAATGAAGGAGTCATTTTAACAGTATGTTGGAAAATAAACCCACTAGTAATTCTGATGGCTCCCCAAAAAATTCTAGATGTGGACGGTGTAAACAATGCAGTTATACAGAGTGCAATTATGAGGGTTGGTTGTATGATGAACCTTCAAGCCATCAGTCCCACAAGGCTCCATCCTAGGACCCCTACTGTTTAATTTATTTATCAAATACCAAAACACAGCAGCCAAAGAGGCCACCATAGTACAATACAGCAGTGATTCTAATCTATTATGTGCTGTTAGGACACTATCCATGCTCCAAACACTCACTGAGAAATCCTTCTCCTTCATAAACGTTGGGCTCAACAGCTCACAACTCCTCCTGAATCCAAAAAAAAAAAGACTGGTTCACCCCAACTATCTCTTCTCAAAAACTATTTTTAATATACTGTCAGCCATCAAAACCAATATAGAACTGGGTATCAATCCCACACCAAACTACTACGTGTGATTATAGACAACCACCTGAAATTTGATCTCTACCTTCGGCAAGGTATAAAGAGGGCACACTGAAAGCTAAGCCGTTATAGAGTAAAACACTACCTGACTGACTCTGTTAGACAACATATGGCCACTTCCTTTCTACCCCCCCACCCTAGTATATGCTTCTCCTATCTTAACCTTTCTCAACATCTCTCTATCAGCCAAACTAGAACAAAGGTACAATAAAGTATCTAAATTCACAACCAACTATGCAACAATATAGATTACATCACTCCCTCATTCTAAAACAACTAAACTGGCTCAAAGCTAAATAATTCTGTATTGTATTCACAATTAATTGAAACCTTTAGATTCATGTATAACCCTGAAAAATTCTCATCTGTTCACTCCATCATTCAACTTTATACTACTAAGAGACCTCTGTGTTCCACTGACAAATCATTACTCTCCATAACTAAATCTGACAACAATGCATGATGCTCCCTGTATTCACAATGCATTGCTAACAGTTGGAATACTGCTGCACTCCACTTAAGAATGGTCTGCAACCTGAAATACTTTAAATGAAAACTGAAGCAACACCTGATGGATAAATGGCTCTGCACCTGCACCACACCTGGTTAAACTGGTACTAATATAGCTTTACAAATTTGTTCCATAACTCTCTGCTGCCAAAAAAATAAATAAATAAAATAATGCACTATTATAACAACTATACCATCCTCTATCATCTCATCTCCTATATCTTCCTTGTGCCTCCTCCCCTCCTTTCTTTCTTAGGCTGTTCTAACTCTTTATCTTAAAAAATGTTTTTCATATATAAACTGCGTAACTTGTTATTTTAATCAAAACTGTTTGTAACTGGTGCAACTGATGTAAAGGATGTGTGAATAATGGAACTGTTGCTCATAAATGAAACTGACTGCAAATGCTGAAACAATGCAAATGGCGTCAATAACGTCTGTATAATGAAGCTTTTCTCCCAGGGCCTATGCTTTAAAAGGGCACTGCTCAGTCAGACTATCCTGGTAAACAAACGCCAATAAATAAATAAATAAATTCCCAAACCTGACAGTGGATTACACAGGGTTAACTCTGGCTTTGTTGGTTTCATCATGAAAGTGAAGGCTGGAGGGCCATACTTAAACTAAGCAAAGGTAAATTATGCTTATTGTTTCTATTTTGTTTTCTTTCTTTATTTTGCTGTGGTGCTCCGTGGCTTTAAACAATACTCCATTTTGTGATACATCAGTAAAGCATTCAAAACTGGTTCAATGTAGTTCATATTCTGGATTTGAACATTTCCAATGTGTTCTTCAACCATATTCATTTTTAGTACAGTTGTTTGTCTTTCGGCTTTTTCCCGGTAAGGGGTCGCCACAGCGGAACTCCGGTCCGCTAATGATTGGCAGTAGATTTTTACGAAACGCCGATGTCACTTAATTCGTGCTTTCTTCATCATTCTCTAGCATGCTATAGGTTTTACAGATACTGACCTTCGAGTTAAGGTAATACATTGCCCTTGGTAGTACTGACTATGACAATCAGTGCAGATTTTACAGAACATTTAGCTATGCCTATATGATAAGAAGCTCTATTTCTGTACTTTATTTTTACTGGTGCCCAATGCTGCTGTTAATATAAAGTGTTACAATACCCACTTATAAGTATTTTTAATGAAGTTTTATTAAGCCGACCACTTTAATGCTGCCCACTACTTACCCTCTCCATATTCTGCCATCCATCCTGTTTTAGATATAACCAAACCACAACCAAGTGAATTCGGAAAAGTCAACCAAGGGCAATAACATGTGACAGGGTCATCACAAGCTAAACATACAACTAAACAGAAATCTGATTAAATCATATTTGCTGAGATGAAAGCACTCAATAAACAACTGTCTGCTTAGCTTCTGATGACCCTGTGTACGTGCTATTGGTCTTAGATATGTACTTGTTGACAGGAAGATATGCCTCCTGAGGCATTTGTATGTCTCTCATTGCCATTACTAAAAACTTGGAAAAAGCCAAGCCATGCCCCACACCCTCATGGAATATAACACAGAAGTACCTCTTAAAAATTTGTTGTGCAAGAAATGCAAATCTGGGTAAATACCAAGAATAAATGCATATACAAGCTTGTGTTTACATTAGCACAGCACAGGATAGATCTATGGACACTTTTATTACAAAGCGGCATCAAGCTGGTATCAAGAGGACAGCTTCAACCAGAAACTGAAAATTTGTATTTTTCATCCTAGCTTCATATTCTGTGCAATAGTATATTATAGACTTAACATCACTAATTAGTTTATTATTGTTTTGTAGTTTGTGAATGGAAAGGCTGTTGGTCCAGATGACATACCTGTGGAAGCTTGGAGGTGTTTAGGAGAAATGACAGTGGAATTTTTAACCAGATTGTTCTGAGCCTTTTTCTTATTTGCACTGGTGATGGACAGGTTGACAGACGAGATCAGACAGGAGTCCCCGTGGACTATGATGTTTGCAGATGACATTGTGATATGTAGTGAGAGTAGGGAACAGGTTGAGCAGAGCCTGGAGAGGTGGAGATATGCTCTAGAGAGGAGAGGAATGAAGGTCAGCCAGACTAAGACAGAATATATGTGTGTGAATGAAAGGGAGGATAGAGGAATGGTGAGGATGCAGGGAGTAGAGGTGACGAAGGTGGATGAGTTTAAATACTTGGGCTCAACAGTTCAGGGTAATGGCGAGTGTGGAAGAGAGGTGAAGAAGAGAGTACAGGCAGGGTGGAGTGAGTGGAGAAGAGTGTCAGGAGTGATTTGTGACAGACGAGTACCAGTAAGAGTGAAAGGGAAGGTATACAAAAGGGTAGTGAGACCAGCTATGTTATATGGGTTGCGGACAGTACCATTGACAAAAAGGCAGGAGTCAGAGCTGGATGTGGCAGAGTTAAAGATGTTAAGATTTGCATTGGGTGTGGCGAGGGTAGATAGGATTAGGAATACATATATTAGAGGGTCAGCTCAGGTTGGACAGTTTGGAGACAAAGCCAGAGATGTGAGATTACGTTGGTTTGGACATGTGCTGAGGAGGGATGCAGAGTATATTGGGAAAAAGATGCTAAGGATGAGGCTGCCAGGGAACAGGAAAAGAGGAAGGCCTAAGATAAGGTTTATGGATGTGGTGAGAGAAGACATGCAGGTGGTTGGTGTGACAGAGCAAGATGCAGAGGACAGGAAGAAAAGGAAACAGGTGATTTGCTGTGGCGACCCCTACCCAAGAAAAGCTGAAAGTAGAAGAAGAAGAAGAAGAAGTTTGTGACATCAAAATGGTCTGCTGACATATGCAATGCTGATGGGATTTTGTTTTATATCTGAAGCTTCTTCTTTTCACAGTGTACTTTGTGTTCCTTTATATGGCATGCAAAGGATAAAAATGTTTCTGCTTTCTTTTCTCTCCATTTATTTATAGGGTAACAGTCTCACTTACTGTTTTGCTGCATCTCTCTGGAGTTAACTGTTTAGCTGTTGAATATTTTATTTAGATGAATGCGATGTCTGAGCATATTCAAAAGTGTTGAAATCAACTATGCTTGACAACAAAGCGTTTTCTACTGACTTCAAGAGACATTAAGACTGCAAAGATTTGAATGTAAACATAATAATTAATTTTGGAGGAGGTTGTCAGGTATCGATTGTTAACTTGCTCAGGCTATTGGAATTATGATACCTATTGCAGCTAGTTGAAGCTGTTTTTGCTGACATGCTTAGAGAAATTTAGACTATGTGAGTTTACCAAAGTGTACCTTAAGTGACTTGTATGTCATTGATGTAAAATATGCTTCTAGTGTATGTTTCTGAGTAGCTACTGATTGTAGCATCAACTGGACAAACACAACCAAAGTTCCAACTTGTCAAAAATGCTAAAATAACTTTTTTTTTTTTGCAGGGGCCAGAACCCATATGGTGGTGCAGGCGTTTTGCCATTCCATATTGTCTTATTTATGTATATCAGCATCATTGTCCTCCATACTACCTTATTTATGTATATTAACCCCATTGCCCCTACATTCATTATTTATTTATGATAATTCCACCTTATACAATCATGGAGGAGAAAAAGAAATCTAAAAAAATTGTGGCTCTCTTTTTATGCTGTAATAGGAATAACACTAGCAATGATTTCCTATGGAGAAACAAAACGAGTTGCAACGTGTCTGGATGTGATCGGTGATCAATAATTTGTAACCTCATTCACCCCACACTCAATCACCTATTTGGTAATAGATAAATATTTGTGGGTTTGCAGACAGTATTCGTTCATCCTTTTTTAAGTATTCACTATTAAAAATGGCCTTTCCTTTAGTTTTGGATGTTTTGCTATTAAGAGTTGCTAAGCTACTTGGACTTGCCAAAAGCCAGTGTTGGGCTACGGTATCAGCTGCCTGGCACTCACTCCATCTGATAGTCATCTGTAAATCACAAATTTGCACTTAAAGTATGATTTGCCAGTATTTCCAGAAAGTATATGCTTAGGTTCAAGCTCCTAAACAAATTTTTATTGGTCATTTCAATAGATAAACTTAGGTTAATTACATTTTTCATGATGAAGTTCTGAACGCATTAAAATAGAACGAAAGTGCTAAAATCTTCAATTGTTTCCTTACACCCATTTTTTTAGTTTAAAAGGTTAATTACATTGTTTTGTTGTGGCTGTAAATGTCTCACTACATGTAAGTGTGCCCACAGCATAGCATATCAGACTGCAAAAACTAGGTACAGAGAGGAAATGGAGAGAAAAGCAACTTCTTTCACCTTTATATATGGTGTTCTTAAAGTTAGATTTGAGAGAATAAAAGGTATTTTATTATAACAAAATGTTGTCAATTTGGTGCAGTTGCTTTTAAAATGTTTCTATTATTATAGATCTAGCTTGAAGAAAATATGTTACATTCCTTTCTCTGCTTCTACATTCCATTTTACAGTGTCCTAGTAAACACCATGAACACTTAAAAACATGATGTCATACTCTGCCCATATAAAACAAAAAATAGGTTAGGTCACCATAAATTAGTCATGATGAGAAAAAAGTTCGGAAAATGAAGCTAGTACATAATGGAACTCTCTCCCATTGTTTAATTTTCTACCATAACTTTAGTACGTAAGAAAAAAGGTAGCCTTCAGTTATGTTTGGCATTGTGTAAGGTCTACATGACTCGTGTTGTCACTGGATAGTAAATGCCAGCAATATTAATAACGCCACGTATGTGATGACCTTAGATCAAACTATGGGTCTTAGAAGACAGTAATATCAGTGGATCATAGGAGGTTACTAGGCTAATGACCCTAGGGCCCTTTCAAGCCAGTCAAGTTTTACTCTTATTTCCACGATCCGCACCTATCATCCCTGTCTAAGTGAGACACAGGTAGAACCCCCGGGTGAATTTACAGTTACCCATCCAATCATTCAGATTGCTTTTGAAGAGGGCCAATGAGGTGCTCTGCTTGACATGAAGCGGGAGTCTGTCCCAAAGGTGTGGTAACCTCTGCGAGACAAATATGTGCCTCCAGCAGGTTCTACTAATGTCACATACCAGGTTAAGGTCTTTAGAGTGAGCCACTCATGTACAATTTGACTTACGGATATGTAGCATTTTCACTAAATGATTATATTTATTTTATTATTATTTATTTATTTGCATTTGTTTACTGGGATGGTCCACTGGGCCAAAAGTACCCATTTTCAGTGGAGGCCCGGGAAGAAAAGCTCCACAATGAAATAACATACATACATACATACATACATACATACATACATTTGAATAAACATACATACATACTTTGAATAAACAAACATAAGAATAATACATAACATTTTAAACATCATACAAAGTTTTAACAGCGTTTGAATCGATTACGTAATTTATAAATCAAGTAATAAAGTAATGTGGCTGTGCATATATCTAACTGGCAGTATAAGTTTTCAAAGGTATAGAAATAGGTGGTTGTCCATGAAAGATGCAAGTTTATAGAAGGCAATGTAGGGAGTAGGGAGTAGTAGAAAGAGAGAAAGTCAGGTTATAGGAAGTGAGGAGTAAGCACATGAGCATAGCCAGTGAGAAGAAAGATGTTGTCTCAAAGATGTTTTGAATAGAGGCAATGCAAGATTAGGCAATGCATCTGTTTTTTTTTCTCCAGCCAGTCTGTTCTTTTTACCACTTTCTAAGAAAATCCAGAGACACACATGTCATGCATATATATATATATATATATATATATATATATATATATATATATATATACACACACACACACACACACACACACACACACACACACACACACACACACACACACACACACACACACACACACACACACCAACTGTAAGATTGCACTGCAGTAGGGACAGGATGAATTTCCCAATCCCTGCCATTCAGGAAAAGCATGTAATGTTCCATCAACTGATTTCTGATCGGCTGTAGCAGCTTTTCCAACTCTATAGCAGGTTTATAGGGGGGGGGGGGGCTTTTCCCACTGCAAAACTCATCATTTTATTTTCTTTTTCAGTGTAAGTCATGCTCGACCATTTGGTTTCAGACATATGTCATTCAAATGTCTGACATTTTGGTGAAATGTCATACACCCAAGTAAACACAGCATGCATAATGTATTCTAACTACTTGGTAAACAGTTAATTAGAAGAAAGTGATGAACTCAAAGGCATGGCAAAAATTAGGTATCTGGATTTTCTTAGAAAGTGATAAAAAGAACAGACTGACGGGAAAAAAGCAGATGTATTACCTTCTCATAATAATAACAATTATAGTAATAAGCAGATGTGGCCTTTTTAAGCCTAAATGAACAATATAAGTGATACTTCTTCAGTTTGGTTTCCGCAGATTTACCACTGAGGGTCATTAGTAGGAAAAGATTCAACACTGCATTAAACTGGAGTCCAAAACTAAATGTAGTTTTTCACAGAAACAAGACATCCCATCTTATATTTTAATATTACTGCATGTTTATTTTTGTGTTACCATTAGAAACCTATGGTGATTTAGCAGACATAGTAAGTGAGCAGTTTTCTGTCAGACTGTAACCACTAAGGAATGCTTTATCATGGATCCGAGGGTTACATGACATAGTTAGTATTTTCATAGGGTTCCTGGGAGGAAGAAACATCTGGACTCTGGGTAGGTTCACATACTATCAAGAATACAGTGAGGAAATGTTTGGTGATTTTTCAACTAAGTGGCATTTTCATTGTTTTTCTGCATTCTAGTGAATACTTTTTTAAACATTTGAGGTGCGCTAACCTACCTTTCCATTTATATTAAATATCACTAAGTACTCATTTTAAACAAGAAATGATGCAAAAATATCCATATTAAAGATGTAAGCAGTATAGTTACTTGTGTCAGACTTCATACAGGCAAAAACACTGAGACCTTATTTCTGTCCCTGGGCTTGGGTGATAAACAATCTGACATGGCTCAAAATACAGTCTTAGAAAAAATAGCTCTAATTCCCTGTGTGCTGGAATTCAAAAGTGTTGAGGTGAATATTAACTTTCTCAACCAGCTGTTTTGCAATACAGAAGCTAGAATTTATTCTTGTTAATTTGTTACCCAGTTAACTCCTCCAGTCATAGTGCCCAGCGTCATTGATAACCAGGAAACAATTCTTTAAGTGCCTTGTCTTAGGATACACATGGAAACTGAGGGATTCAAACACAGGACACAGAAAGAAATTCATTAGCTGTTTACACTCTTAATTCTCTATATAGACTGCTAAAATATGTTATACTGGAATGGAATAGAATCCCAATTCATGTTAGACATAGCCCCTCGCTGACCCTCTTCAAGCGAAATTTGGACGCATGGATGGGGAATCGCAAATTCACCCCTGGGATCTCTCCTGTGTCCCTGCTAGACAGAGGCACAGTAAACTAATCTTAAAAGGGTACCTTCTGTGACCTACTTTACAGAGGCACAGTAGGCTAATCTAATAGGGAGGCAGAAGCCAAATACACTCTGGTTAGGCTTATAAATGCCCTAGGGCAGATAGCCTAGTATTTACCTATGAACCTATACTTTTTATGACCTAAACAAAGTGGACCTCAGCTGAAGATGAAGCATAACCTTAGAGTCGCATTATATGTTCATAGATTAGTACTAGGCTAACTCCCCTTGTGGGTCATTTTAAGCCTAGCCAATTATCCCTTGTGAGACTCAAACCCTACACCATGTGCTTGGTAAGGCAAGCACCTTAACCATTAGGCCACCATCCCAACCCTAATTCTATTTGGATAACCATCCACACCTTTGAATGAATCTTTCAGCACCTAATAAAAGATAAGCATGCGGCAGTAATACATAGTGAATACAGAATGATAGCACCACACCCATCTCTACAAACAAGGAACAGAGTAAAATAATATGGTACTAAAAACAACTAAGCAACATTTTCAAACGTGGTGTTCCAGGTCCTATTCCGGAGCTGAGGTTTTTTGTTTCTTCAATATGGTACTAAAACACAGGAAAAGTAAAATCAATAAATAATAACAGCAGCTATTGTTGTAATACATGGAGGACACATAACACTCCAAAAGTCAGAAAATAACATTACTATAGTGAATTTCATGCATAGGAACCTAGTTAACAGCATAGAAGTTTATGACTAGGTCATTGATCTGAACCAGTTTGTTATGTATTCTAGAAAAAAGATTCCAAAAATTCACCTTGAGAGTGAAGAGAACACATAAAAACTGAAGTTATAATCAGAGACCTGATCATATTTTTTTGAACTGCATGGGCAGTTTTAGAAACCCCAGTATTACCAATTGAAAAAGTGTCTGAGACTGCCACATAAGCAACAGCGAAAAGTAAAGTGTGCATGTAATCAACCAACACTTTTAAAATCTATTAAGATACCTCTCACTGCCACACAATAGCAACCAGTAACAACCTGCACTGGAAATATTCTGACAGATTGTGGTAGTTGTTACACACTAAGCTTTGCCCTAGAGTGTGGCAGAGTTAAGTGTCTTAACAGCTCACAAAGCTGTTGGATGACTACAGATGAATTTGACTTTTGGCTGGCATTCATGTGGCAGCACAAAGAAAATACAGCTTTTAAAGCTGTGTTGTAATTTTCCTATTTTCAAGCACAAAAAAGAAAATTATTGCCATTTTTCTTTTTTCCTTTATTCGCCTGCCACACCTGCAGAATCTTCTCTTCTCCAATGGTTTAGTCATTTTAGCTTTAAACAGAATAAAGTACTAACTATGTAAATAAAGACTTCATTCTTTCTGCTTGACATTACTTTTCTACACCAGCATGATTTTGTGATCCTTTAGGGCTTGTGCAGCACTAAATGGAAAACTCTTGTCATACTTTAGCTTACCTCTTATTTCACATGGAGTCCATCTTCTTCCTTTCTTACCTCATTCTGTTCTGGACTGAATAACTGTTTACTTCATTTTGGAACTGTAGTGTGTGTGTGTGTGTGTGTTGTCTTTTGGCTTTTCCCGGTTAGGGGTCGCCACAGCGGAACTCCGGTCCGCTAATGATTGGCAGTAGATTTTTACGTGCCGAGTTGCCAGCCCTGACGCACAACCTTCAACGAAGGTACGCTCATTCACACGTGTACATATCTGATATACAATGTCTGCAAGATGATTTTATTTATAGATGCAGCAGTATATGTGCTACCTATACATTTTTCTTTTGCTTTTTACAACCCAAATCCCTACTGACCATATGCAACTTGTATATTAATTTATCAGCCCATTGGTTCCCCTTCCTACAATCATTCATCTGATGAAAATTAAAGGGATGGCCAGCATTGAGGACTTCATCTTGCAGGTATAAGGATTCTGCTCCCTAACACCTTACCTTGGTGACTTGATATGCACTCCTCTCCTGTGGAGTCTGCAGTGTTGTCTCTGTGATGCCTGATTGCTTCCATGCATGCACTAAGTCCTTGCTGCAATTCTTCATGCTGCTTGGCAGATTAAGCACCCATAGCTGTCCCTGTGATGCCTCATTGCTTCCATGTGTGCACTAAGTCCTTGCTGCAATGTTTCATGCTGCTTGGCATATTAAGCACCCATAGCAAGCCCTTGCTCTATTCGGTACTATACCCCTTCAGTGCCAGTTGTGTTAGTACTGCAGTGGAATGAATTACCTCAGCAGGACAGCATTAGCCACACACTCTGACCCTTATTGGTTAGCTTCTTTAGAGCCCAGCTCTTACCAGCTGATTCAAAATCACCTGAGCCACATTGTAGGATCTATCCATCTACACCACAGAACATATACCTGAATGTTGCATCTAATTTCTTTGTTTCCACATCAGTTTATTAGCTTAGTGACTTGATGGATACATCAATAACCCCCTATTTTGGATATGATCACCAGTTCAGAAGTCTCTGTAGTAGCCTTAGAAGCACAAGCTCATAGTTGTACAGCTGGTACTGAACTTCTCACATGGTTTATATGCAGGAGCAAGTGGGTGGTTAAAAGGAGTTACTATAATTTGTAAATATTATGAGGAACTGAGGATTCACTTAATATAATGAAAGCTAACACCGAATACATAATCAGCTATAATAATAAAAGTCATTGTTTAGGTCACGCTGATCCTCTCTCCCTCTTAGCTTGAGAATAGTGGAACAAAATAAAAAAATAATGTTGAACAAAGGCCCAGAAGTAGGGACATATTTTAAATATCATTGTTATATACATAGAAAATTGCTAGAACAACAGATGTTGCATTAGCATACATTTTCTGAAGGATATGAAGTATGAACTTCAAATGTCTGTCATTACTTAGTAACTTCAATCCTCAATGATCTGCCGGAAAACCACAACTTTTATGAGAAACAGACTCAAAATAGGAGACCAAATCAGGGATATTCTGCAAAATCAGGGACATCTAAGATGTACGGTCCCCACCCGTAACATCTTAATGTACATCTCTCTATTAAGATAGAGCAGTGCCTTTGCTAATTGTGTAGCCTTCTGCCTCTACAGGGGCTATTATAACTGCTGAGCTGAACAAGTATTATGCACAGAGATGGGTGTTTTACAGAGGATGTCCTACAATGCTTTCCAAACATAGAATCTTTACATGTGCAGTTAACATGGCACCCAGTTCAGATAATTTTAAGTTTTCAGACCATATGAGACTTAATTTAGGATTATAAACTACTGCAAAGGAATAATGCAGGAGAGGGTACTTAAAGTTTTTCATATCATAAGAGCCTGCAGTTCCCTACCTCTGTATAGGTACCCCTCTTAGGTAAATTATGATGTCTAAAAAAAAGAACCATCTATGCGGCATAGGGGTCTGCCATCTAAAAAAAGAAATGAGAGTTGCTTTTAAAATACTTAGGTTTCTTTCCGTCTCTAAATCTGGGAGATAAGAACCAAATGTGGTTACTGTTCTATTTTTATTTCTATTTTCTGTCATTTTTTTATGCATGCATGTATTTAGTGAGAGAATGAACTGTACCATGAAGGCACTGTTTCAGTCATGAGCTAGTTATGTGTTTAGTAAAATTAGATAGTACTAAGCAATTGAATATGCTAACAAAATAATTGTAAGGAAAATCTTTAAAAATGGTGCATTTATACAACATAAGTCTGACATATTCTGGGTTTATGTTAACTCATTGATGGACAATTTTGTGACTGACAGTTCAGGAAATCTAAATGGCTGATTGTTAGTTTCAAAGAATGGCAAAACATTTTTTTGCAGGGGGTAATCCCCCATGTGGGGGAGGGGTTTACACACTAAGTTATATATGGCCTTTTCCCCACTGAAGTGTGATCCTGGAGTTAGTATATAAAGAAAGGGGGGATGTATCCCCCACCTATTTTAAATGTTTAAAACCATAGATATTGATACTTACAAGTCCAATTAATAACTCTTTCCAGAAGCCAATATATAACCAAACTATGCGGAGGGCTACACTCCTCACCCTCCCCATCCACCCACCCCCTTATCTTATATACTAAATCCAGGATCACACTACAGTGGGGAAAAGACCATACATAACTTTCAACACAATGAGTTTCAATCAAATGAGTTTTCAGTGAAATGAGCTTTCAGTGAAATGAGCTTTCAGTGAATTGTGCACAGGCAACTGAGTTTCAGTAAAGTGAGCTTTCAGTGAAATGAAGTAGACCCATATAAACATATATATATATATATATATATATATATATATATATATATATATATATATATATATATATATATATATACACATACACACACACACACACACACACACACACACACACACACACATACACATATGTGTGTGTACATGAATGTTAACTTCACAATGATACAACAGTGTGCAATTCCTGAAAGCAATCTTCAGTGATACTGACTCAGTGAATTGTCACTCACATAACTGTCCATCAGATAGTTATTTTATTTATTTATTTATTATTTCCTTTTGTTGACCAGGAAAGTCCACTGGGCTGAAAAGAGCCCATTTTCAGTGGAGGCCCAGGAAGAAAAGCTCCATAACAAAATACAAGATAATAGAAATTTGTTAAACAAGTGTTTCCAAAGTGAAGCTACTTTACAAAGAGTACCAAACAGGAGAATCACTTGGAACATTATACAGTTATATGACTGGAAGTTATGAAGTAAATTTTGTTTCATGGGAAGGTATCCAGTGTCTGAAGAGTTTAACAGAGAAGACAGATAAGCTATACACATATACAATTATATAGTACATATGTATTAGACAAATAGACTATGCGGATTAGCTTATACAATATACATAAAACAAGTGGGGATAACTATACAATTTTCATATACCATGTGAGACAGAATGAGGCAGAAGATGCTTTCAAGGGTAACACTTAAGACAGGAGAATAATAATAAGTACAGGGATAGAAGGGGTCACTCAGGAAATCAGGTTATCGAGGAATTGGAGATGGTGCATGGCAGAGCCATTGAAAAGAGTGATGTTGATGTAGAGACTTTATCACAGGTAACCATATTTTTAGAGACACCTTTGTGGGTTACCCTCAGTGCGGAACTACATTGCCATTTTAAGAAGGTAAGTTGTACTAATTCAATTAGACAAAGACATTCCTTTGTTTTACACTAAGGTGTGTCTTTCCCAAAAAGGCAATTTGAAATATTGTATGCATAAGTCTTTCAGAAGTAGAATTAGAGTGTTCCTGTTACTCAAGACACTGACTATTTCTCTATCTAGCAACATAACTATATAAAGTTTAATTAGTGACTTCAGGTGACTGGAATCTGGGCATCCCTTTTACTGATTCATGATCCTTTCCAGTATGGCTCAACATGCCTAGGCAGGCGTCTAGACATGCTGTGCCTAACTAATCCAAAGCTATAATTTCCTCTGAAACCATAAATATTACCAGGGGTTTGTGAGATGAAACATTTACAAGCAAAGGCCTGGGAGATGAACCATTTAGAAGCTGCCTGTGTCCATTAGCAACATAGGTGCCAAACCAGGGATGATTTTTTTTGTTCCACATCTAGTTAACCAAGTAACACTTGAATTGGGTTAAGGAGGAATTCTGCTTCACATTTATGGGGAGCCTGTACCATAGATGGTATAGTCTCTGGGATACATGCTGGTCTCTCCAGTAGGTCCTATTTATATCACAAGCAATGTTTAAGTCTTTAGAATGGGGAATTCTGGTGATGTTTGTTTTCTGGTTATGAAGGAGGTTCATCAGAGTGGGGTCTGACAATGTCCTGTATGCCAGGCATAGATCTTCCCTCAACAGCCTGTAGGAGAAAGGATACAAGGATAGGACTTTGAGGCAATCTGTATAAGACGTGTTACTTATCCTGAGTATTCTTTTCATGAGGAATCTCTCTGGACATTACAATTGTTGGATGTGCCCGGTTAGGTACATACCAAAGGGGGTATTGTACTCATTGATAGGTCTGATGAATCCTGAATACAGTGGAACAATGGCCTCCTTGGACCTAGATGCCATATCTTTGTTTATAAGTTGCACAACACAGAATGATTTACTCACTACTGTAGGCACATGATGGTCAAAGGCTAGATTACTATCTATGTGTGTCCCCAAATCCATGACTATTGGGTCAGCTCTTAGGGTTGTCTTGTCAATATGATAATTACCAGGGACAGATGACCTCCTGAAGGATATTATTATGTATTTCTTGGCAGTTAATATTAGTCCATGGCTCTGACACCAGTTGTCTATGTCAGCCCTTCTTGGAGAACATTTGTGTCAGTGGGGGATTCTATGACTCCTCCTAATTTACAATCATCTGCAAATTTAGTCAGACAGAAGCCATTGACATTGGCCTTAACTTCAGAGAGGTTCATAAGTTCATAGGTTGATACTAGGCTATCTGCCCTAGGGCATTTACAAGCCCTGCCAGAGTGTGTTTGGCTTTTGCCACCCTTTTAAATGAGTTTACTATACCCTTTTAAGGTTAGTGTACTGAGCTTCTGTCTAGCAGTGATGCAGAAGTGATCCCCGGGGTAAACCTACGATCTCCCATCCACTTGTCAAGATTTCTCTTGAAGAGAAGCAGTGAGGGGCTCTGTCTGACATGGACTGGGATTCTATTCCAGAGTGATGGGAGCCTCTGGGTTATAAATCTGTCCCTCCAGCATGTTCTATTAATTTCTGTGCTGAGGTTTAAGTCCCTCGAGCGCATAGCTCTAAGGGATTTTGATTTTCTGAGGTGGAGCATGTCCATTAAATCTGGGTTTGACATGGCTTTATACATCGGGCACAGGTCGCCTCTGAGTAGGTGGTATGCAACTGAGTATAGCTGGAGTTTCTTTAACCGGGCAGCATTGGTCATCTGTTTGATTCCCTTGATCCTCTTGGTGAGGTACTTTTGTGGTCTTTCCAGTTGCTGCAGGTGTCGGGTAAAGTACATCCCAAATGAGGCATTGTATTCTATTACGGGCCTGATGAGTGATGAGTAGAGGGGCACAATGACCTCTCTTGATCTAGATGTGAACCCTTTCATGATAAGGTGGGCTATATAGAAGGCCTTTCTAACCACTTTGGTGATGTGATTGTCAAAGGAAAGATTGCTATCCACGTGGGTCCCCAAATCCCTAATTACTTCTTCCGTGCTTAATGGATTACCACCTATGTGGTAATTTGTGGGCACTTTGTTTTTCCCAAAGGGGATGACTATGCACTTTTTGGCATTTAGCTTTAGGCCATGGTTCTGGCACCAGTTATCCATCTCTGTGAGACCCTTTTGGAGGATGTCTGTGTCAGTTGGTGAGTCGATTATGGCATCCAGTTTGCAGTCGTCTGTGAACTTGGTCAGCCATAGTCCTCCCATGTTAGCCTGTACCTCAGAGAAATATATACCAAACAAGAGAGATCCCAGGACTGAGCCTTGTGGGATGCCACTAGTAACTGGTTTAGAGTCTGACATGGCTCCCGCAATTCTGACCATGTGGGTTCTATCCTTGAGCCAATTTGCAACCCATCTTATGACATAGGGGTTAATATTTAAGCTGGAGAGCTTATTTATGATGCCCGAGTGGGGTATTGTGTCAAAGGCTTTTGCGAGGTCCAGGTAGGCTGTGTGGACTACCTTCCTTTCATCTATGGCCTTGGTGACTGTTTCAAAGAAGTCAACCAGGTTCAGGAGGCAGGATTTGCCCTTAACAAAGCCAAATTGGGTAGGATCCAGCGTCTGCAGGTCCCCAATGTCTTTGTTTATGAGCTCCATGATGATCCGCTCCATAGCTTTGCAGACCAGGCTAGTCAAACTTATGGGGCGATAGTTTCCAGGGTCCGTTGAGGCACCGCCTTTGTGGAGTGGGACCACTGTTGCTGTATGCCATTCCTTGGGTACATATCCTGCACTAAGGCTGAGGTTGAACAGTAACTTTATATGAGGTTTTAGCTCTTCTTGGAGCTTGTGTAGGACGCAGCCCGGGACACCGTCCCGTCCCATTGATGCTGTGTTTTTTGCCTTGGAGAGGGCAGCTCTCACCTGAGCATCTGAGATGTCAGGGAGGTGACTCTCTGCTGGGATAGATATTTGCTCTTATGGGGGGGAAGGGGGGGAGAAGTTTGCACTGAACCTGTCTGCCAGGATGTTGGCTATGTCTGTGGGTTCAGTGTATTTTTTGTCATTTTGGATTGACTCTGAACATATCTGGGTGTTACCACCCATAACTAAAGAAGGCCTTGTGATTATCTTTGGTGTCCTGTGCAATTTTTCTCTCGAAGCTGGCCTTGGATGATTTTATGAGGGACCGTAGTTTTTTGCTAGTACTGATCAGAGATGCCTTCCCTTTTAGGGATTTAGCTGTATCATGTAGTAGCTTCCTCCTTTTGTTGTAAAGCTTATTTATGGCTGGGGTCCACCAGATTGGATGCCTGCCTTTGGAGGATTGGGTCTTGGTTTTATTTGGGATTGCATAATCCATGCATTCCTAAAGGTGTCCATAGAATGCGTTTATAAAGGTTTCTGCAGTTTGGGCCATAGTTTCCACTGGCCCGGGGGCTTTGAAGGATGTCTTCTCAGTTTTGAGAAGTGTGAAGTTAGCTTTTGAGAAATGTTTCACTGTGGTTTTCAGGGCTGGATGTGGGGTCAGGATGTGGATGTCCAGTGAGATTAATTTATGGTCCGATCTTACCAATGAGGGGTATACTTCTGGTGTGGAGCATAGAGTCCCCATGTTGGTGATGATCAGGTCCAGTATGTTTTCCCCTCTTGTGAGAGTGGTGACTAGTTGTTCCATAGCATTTGAGTTTATAAATTCAAGGAATCTTTGGGCTAGGGCGTTGGGGCTTGAGTAATGCTCCCAGTCTATGTTTGGGTAGTTGAAATCACCCAGTATAATGGTGTTTGGAGAAACCTTCATATTCTCCAGTGTTTTCAGGAAGGCCGAGTGAGGTTCCTGAGTTTGGTAGGGTGGCCTGTAGCAGGCTATAAACTGAAAGGCAGTTATGCCCACTGTTAGTTGCACATGGATGGTCTCTGCTGCTTCATGCAGTGCCACTAACCTAGAGGTGTGAGTTTCTTTGATGAATATGGATACTCCCCCTCCTTTTGTGGTTTGGTCCGAGTTTTGGAGCTGAAAAGCATGGTATGAGGTTTAGCCTGGTAGTGCTGGGGTGCTCTCGGGAGCCTTGAACCAGGTTTCTGTTACTGCACAGATGTTGATATTCTCCATATTGAGGAGAGCTTTGAGTGCGTGCATCTTGAGGTTTAGACTTCTGGCGTTGAATAGCATTATCCTTAGTTTCTTTTTCCCTGTGTTATCTATGGAGGTGGGTTTGTCCTTCGAGCCTTGCCTAAAAAAGGCACTATGGGGGTGGCAAGAGCCTTTGCCAGTATCCAAAAGCCCAGGGGTGACAGGTGCAAACCATCCCTAGTGAAACAACGTGGTTTGTCGAGCATGTCATCCCAGGCTGACAGACACTGGATCCCCTTTGAATGACACCAATACTTTAGCCAATTGTTAAAATCGATCATTTTGTCTTTATACTGTGGCATCATTCTTGGTGAGGGTAAGATGCTACTCAAGGTCAGAGTCATACCAGCCTGAGCTACATGATCAGAGAGCTCCTCTATGTCTCTTTTCATGTGGTCCATGGAGGTATGTCTCAGGTCATTCACACCAGCATGGACAATGACTGAGTCATATTTGTACTTGCTTTGGAGTGATCTGAGTGCTTGCGTTATGTGGCGGATCCTGGCGCCCAACAGGCAGCTTACCATGACCCTCTCCTTGTTCAGTCTGGTGAGTGGGACATCAGTGTATCTGACAATAGAGTCACCTATTACAAGTGTATCAGGTGTGTTGTTTAGCCTTAAGGGCTGTGTTTGTTTGGCACACTGACTTTGTGAATTATGTGTTACACATGTTTTGTTTTGGGGTAGCAGTGCTTGGATGTCTGCTTTGGAGGTCTCTGCTGCTTAGGCAGATTCTTATTTAGAGCCTCCGAATATGTTTTGGTGTGTTTATGTGTTTGGTTAGACGTTGTGGTAGGTCTATGTGAGACTGAATTTGTGGTGTGTGTAGTTACCTTCTCCTCCTGACTGACTGGGTCAGTACTGAGTTGAGAGAGCTCAGCCTCCAGTTTGGCTGCATGGTTGCATCTCTCACATATGTTTGAGCTTGTTGGGAGGAGAAGAGGGTTGTCTGTGTACATCAGGCAGTTGTAACATTGCCTCAGGATTCCCAGATTCACCAGCTGGACTGGAGAGGAAACCAGCATCTGTCCTTTGGTCATACCAGAAAAGAATAGGTAACTCCTTTATAACTGATCAAAAAGGACCAATAGGGGCAGAGTGCTCAAGGGAGTATCTAGGGATGTAGTGCTTTTGGTTTATTAGTGCTAACTTATATAAAATTGCTTGTATGAGCAAGTGCAAGTGCAGGGCTTTAGATAGAAAATAGGGTCCTTATTTTAAGAGTTATAGCAGTTCTAAGGGAAAAAGTCAAAAGTAGACTTTGTGGAGCCGAAAAAGGTTTAAGCCTGATTAAGCGGCGCTGCCCGATGCTGCACTATGCGCAAAGCCGCGCCAAAGCGGGTTTTATACAGGGGGACTTGAAAGAGCTAGAAATTAGCCCAAAATGGCCAATAAACTACAAGATTCTTGTGCTGGGATCACTCCTCCAGGGACAGATAGGCTGCTCAAAGCTCCCCACACCCACTGGTGAACAAAGAAGCTTCCTTCTATCCAAGTAAGGAAATGGGCAACACAGGAACTATCCAAAAGTCCAGAATACAGCAAAGCCTGTATTAGGGACTGTTCTAGGTCAGGAAAGGTGGGAAACAAGGACATTTTTTTGTTTTTTTCTTTTTTTTTGCAAGGCAAACAGCAGAAAATGCAGTAAATATTTCACACAGGCTAGCACACTTGAGTGTGTAGCCTCAACAGGTAAATTCAACAACAAGACAAACTTTTAAAGTGCAGGTAATGCCAATGCCAAAATGGAGTGGTTCCAGGCCTGATCCCTGAGGGACTCCTCTTGTGACCAGCCTCCTTGTGGAGGTGGACTCCCCAATTCTAACTTCCTGGGTCCTGTCTGTGAGTCACCTGGCTATCCGCTAGTTGATATAATGGTTTATAGCTTACCTCTTGAGTTTGTCAATAATGCCAGAATGTGGTATTGTGTTAAATGTCCTGACCAGGTCAGGCAGTGTGAACCATTTTGCTCTCAGCTATTGCTTTGGTGACCCTCTCAAAGAAGTCCATCAGGATAAGTAGGCGTGACCTGCCCTTGACAAAACAAAACTGGGTTGGGTCCAGTGTCTGGAGGTTTCCTATGTCATTGTTGATCATGCCATGATAATTCTTTCCATGGCTTTGTATGTGAGACTAGTAATACTTATGGGTCTGTAGTTTCCTGACTCTGTTAATGTCCCACCTTTGTGCAGAGGGATGACTGTTGCTCTTCTCCATTTGTGAGGTATGAAGTCTGTTTGAAGGCCACAGTTAAATAGCAATTCCAGAGGGCCTAATAGGTCATGTTTCATGTTGTTTAGAAGGCATCCTGGGATAATGTATGTGCCCCTTGATGCAGTGTTCTTGACCTTAGAGAGTGCACTAAAGACCTGTTCCCTAGTGATAGTAGGCAGAGTTATATTTGATGTTTTTCCTGAGGGGATGTTGAGGGAGAGAGAGAGGGGTAAAGTTGAATTTCTTGACCAGTATGTTTGCTATATCTTCTGGCTCAGTATAGGTGGCTCCATCAGCAGCAAACTCTGCACACAACTGTGTATTGCCTTTGAGGTAGGTGACATAGCTAAAGAATGCCTTGTGGTTGTCCTTGGCCTAGGAGGCCAAATTTACCTCAAATCGGGCTTTGGTAGACTTTATCTGTCCTCTGAGGTGTTTGTTTAGTTTGATGAGAGCGTTTTTATCCCACTGGGTGCTGCACCTCCTAATTTTTCCATTATTTTCTTCCTTCTGTTATGCATCTGACTGATGTGATTCCACCAGGGTGGCTTGTTTTATGAGTTAGTTATGCACTTCTTTCTGGTGGGTACAGTTGTCTCTATGCAGCTATTAACATGCTTGTACAGGATTTCTGTGAACTGTTCCACTTGGGCAGCAGTGTTTTCAGGATTTATGGGGGATTGACATTTTGCCAGGTTACCATTTAATGGTAGGAAGTTAGCCTTAGAGTAGTTTCTGAACATTCCAGGGTTAGCTGTGGTTCCAGGTTTTATTTTTACTTCAAAGGAGACCATTTTGTGGTCTGACTTTACCAGGGAAGATATTACACTAGGGGATGTGCAGCACTGTCCCATATTAATGAGGTCTACATCCAGTATGTTTGCACCCCTGTTCGGTGTTTATTATAATCTCGTCCAGAGAATTTGTGTTTACAAAATCCAGGAATCCCTGTGACTGTGCATTTGGTGTCATATATTGATATCAAGTTAATAGTGGGGTAATTAAAGTCACCCATGAATATGGTATTGGGTTGGATGGTGAGTATATTCGATAAGTTTAAATACATTTTATGGGTTTCCTGGATCATAGAGGAGAACCTACAGCTTGCAAGGAAATTGTATAGGATTTTACCTATGGTGATATGAATGTGGAGAAGCTCAAGTTCATTGTCCTGTTTGACCAGCCTTGAGGTATATTTATTTTTGATGTAAACCAAGACACCTCCACTTTTAGTCCCTGTCTTTATAGCTGGTCTAAATGTGTAGAAACCATGCAATTGCATTTCCTCGTAACAAGGCCAAAGATTACCTTTGTTACAATAGGTAATAGCTCCTTAATACCTTCATACTTTGTGATAAAGACCTGAACCCCATGCTTATACATTACCTGTCTCATCTTTCACTCCCAGTAAGTTCAGTTAAACCACTTATCAGACACCTGCTAGAATATGTTCCTGGGAGACCACTATCTCGGAGCATAACAGTGATAAAGACTCAACTTACATTTATGTTCTTCACACCTTCCTGTCCCAAGCATATTAACTGTGGTCTCTTTTCAATAGGCTCTGAGTTGGAGCAGCATTATAGGTTCCTATATCTGTTGGGTGATAGAGAAAGATGGTTATAATATTCCACATTTTTAACAAAACATTTGGTTTCTCAGTTTAAAGAAGAGGCCTATAGACTTCCCATTCACTTAAGTTTAGTAGAGTTTGCTGTTGTAGATGTTCCATCTGACAAACTTCCAAGAGACCTGATGATGACTTTAGCAGAAAATTCTACGAAGACTTGATAGGGCTATATTTAATCTCCATTATTCAAGCAGTCCTTGAAGATGAGCTTTAAGATTCTTCTCTTTTGAAGTGCCCATTACTTGTATTTTAAAGCTAGACAAACAAGACCTGCATGTCAGCTTTAATGACCAAGTTTCCTCTTAAACTGCTAAAGATTTTAGAAAAGAATTTCTTTTTGATAACTGGCTTTCAGACAAAACATGCGACTATAATAAATCAGTTAAGTTTCATGCTGATAGATTGACCTGTGACTCACATAAGGCTTTTAGAGGTGGTATATGCCATGACTGCACTAAATCAGACAAGTTTCTTCCAAAGAGATTAACCTCTGACTCACACAAAAAGCATGCTATTTTGTACACTTAACCTGACAGCAACTGGACTTAGCAATTTTGATATCTTTAAAACCTTTTAATATTTCTGAAACAGTAAACTTAAAATTATTACCTTATTAATATAAGCCAGCTAAAGAATAACAATTGTTTTAAAAGTAACTTCTGAGTTAAGTCTCTTTTCTTTTTTTAATAAAAAATGTAACTGCAGCCTGTCACTGCGTTCTTTAAGCACTCACTTATCAGTTGATCCTGGGAAAGCTTGCTCTTGCACCCAAGATAAAGAAAACAAAATAAAGTAATACATTGTAGCGCAAGGGCCTGTATCGTCCCTGTACTTCCAGGTCAAAGGTTACCTCAGCTTGTTAACTGACATTTAGAAGTGTTGCCATCCTGTAACTGTGTTGACATTACTAATAAAATAGCCGATTGATGTTTGGCACATGTTTCACCCTACACAGTAAAAGTCTCTGTGTTTACTTGCTCATCGGTAAATGGAATAAATCAATGCATTCTTCACCTGAATTAATCACATATGGCAGCTGCTATCCTAATTAATGAAGGAGCAGATATCCCTACTTGCTAATGTGACTCATTCAGGTACTGGGAGAATGGTGCCACATTTCTATAATTATGTGCTCAGGTCCTCCTTTCATTCTGTATTTGTATTTCTTGTCCTTAGAAAAATATAATAAGCATAATGGCCAAAACTATTTGCTTAC
>NC_056735.1:1557303697-1557311197 GCF_019279795.1 Protopterus annectens
CATCAAGTCATTTGGCCACACACTGACTAGCTTTTCTGAGAACTGTTTGAGGCAGCCCATCTGGTCTGTCTAGCCTATACTTCCTAAGTACAGAGAGACTCCTTTCCACCTCTTTTCTCTGTATCCTGGTGAGCATCCATTGTTCTCTCCAATCTATCAAACTTATTTCACAGAATGACACACTGGCCCTTTCTTTCATGAAGACCAAGGCACAGCATCCATTTGGTACTTCTGGTTGTTCCCTTCCTCTGTAATCTTTACATCATCCTGAGTAAACTAGGCCAAGTTTGTACTTCTTTTTCACTTTTCTGCAACATCCCCAAAAGGTCTTTGCACTTCTACTAATTGACCTTTCTTCCAAATCACTTTCAGACTGTGTCTTTGCTGCCTTCACCTCCTTTGTTTCCCTTCTCTTTGCAGGATCACATCTTCAATGTATTATGGGACTCCAATGTAAGGTAGGGCATTTAAGCACTGCACCTATCCATTAGGAGTACAGGGGTCAGTCCTGGGGTAAATATCCTATTTCCTATACGTTGGTCTAAACTACATTTGAATAGGGACTTTGTTTTACATGAATAGGAAGTCTGCTCCAGAGCAGTGGTATCCTCTGAGGTATGTACCTGTCCCTCCAAACTGCTCGATTTATGTTGCAGAAGAGGTTTAGGTTCCTAGACCTAGTGTTCCTTGTACCATTAGAATTACAGATGTGGAGTTGTTCCACGAGTATTGGATCTGAGGATGCCTTATAAGCCAGACATATGTCGCCTCTCAGTAGTCTGTATGAGACTGAGTGCAATGGTAGGGTTTTGAGGCAATCCATGTAGGACATGTGCTTTAAACCCTGTATTCTTTTTTGTAAGATCTCTGTGGTTGCTGTAGCTGTTGCAAGTGTCTGACCAGGTACATACCAAAGGGGCGTTGTACTCAATGACATGCTTAATTAGGGCTGGATAAAGTGAGACGATGATATCTCTGGACCTAAAAGCTATCCCCCTACTTATAAATTGTGCAATATAGAAGGACTTCCTTACAACTGTGGAGACAGGTTGGTCAAATGCTAGACCACTGCCTACATAAGCCCCAAATCCCTAACTAGTTGCACTGTGGTTATGGGTGTATTGTCAATGTAATAGTTCCCAGGGGCAGCCAATCTTCCAAAGGAAGCAATAATGCACTTTTTGTCATTTAGCTTTAGCACATAAATCTCACACCAGTTATTTGTGTAGGGTAAACTATCCTGTACGATTGATGAGTCATTGGGGGTTCAATGACTGCTTGCAGTAATCTGCAAATATGGTCAACCATTGATCCTTGACATTTGCTTTGATTTCAGAAAAATAGATGCCAACTAGGAATGGCTCTAACACAAAGCACTGGGGACCCCACTAGTAACAGGTGTTTTTGTGGAGGTGATTTTCCTTATCCTAATTTCTTGTGTCCTATCTGTGAGGCAGTTTGCAATCCACTAGGTGGTGTAGGGATTTGTTCCTAATTTAGTAAGCTTTTCAACAATGCCTGAGCAGGGTACTGTGTCAAAGGTTTTGACCAGGTCAAGGTAGGGAATGTGTATTTTCTTCCCTTCATCCGTTGCTTTTGTGACTTTTTTGAGAAAGTCTACAAAGTTAAGTAGGCATAACCTGCCTTTGATGAAATCAAACTGTGATGGCTCCAGAGTTTGCTATTTTCTTATGTCTGTATTGATTAGTTCCACAATAAGTCTTCCATGGCTTTACATGTAAGGCTGGTCAGACTTATGGAACAGCAATTGCCTGGGTCTGTGGATGGCTCTCACTTGTGAAAGGGAATGACTGTTGCTGTGTCCCATTCACTTGGTGTAAAGCCAATGTGGAGGATGAGGTTGAACATTGTTGTTAGGGGCATAAAAATATCAGTGTACATGCTATTCAGGAAGAATTATGGGATGTTGTCAAGGCCCGTAAATGACATATTTTTGGCCTTTGAGAGCACCTCCAGTGCTTGGTCCTGTATAATAGCTAGGGGTGTATAGGTTTCTGATATTTCTTGTGAGATTACTGGGGGTGAGAGAGGGGTCAAGTTTGAGTTCAACTTATCAGCCAATAAGTTTGCTGTATTCAGAGCTTCAGTATATGCGGTGCCATTTATAATCAGCTCAGCAGACAACACACTGTTGTGTATTGCCCTTGAGATTGCAGACATAGCTGAAGAAGGCCTGGTAGCTGCTCTTGCCCTGAATGGCTATTTTCTCTTGAAGTTGACATTGGTAGTTTTAATTAGTTTCTCTTAGTTTCTCAAGTTTCTTGTTTAAATTAATGATCAAATTTCTAGTCTGTTGAGTGTTGCACTTCTTATTCTTAGCTATAAGTTTCTTTCACTTTTCGTAAAACTTATTTATGTTGCGATTTCAGTAGGGCAGTTTGTTTTAGACTTTGCTCTGTGCTTCTTTCTTCTGGGTACAGATGCTTCTATGCAGTTGTATACATGTTAGTATAAGTTGCCAGTATATGTTTCTGCATAAACAGTAGATCTTCATAGATTTTGGTGGGATTTAAAACTAGTCAGGGTATCATGTTGAAGTAAGAAGTTTGTAGGGTCTGGGGAGGTCTCAGGTTTTAATTTTATTTAGAGGTAGATGGCTTTGTGGTTGGACCTGACAAGTGGGGATGTTGCACTAGGGTTCGAGCATAATTTATCCATTTTAGTGAGGACAAGGTCAAGGATGTTATTTCCCCAGGGGTACTTTGACTAGTTGTTCTAAGGCATTTGTACTGACGAAGTCCAGGAATCTCTAAGCTTGCACACTAGTGATGGTACACGTTACCCAGTCTATAGCTGGATAGTTAAAGTCACCTAGGAATATAGCAGAACAACTTATCCATAGGACCAAAATCTTTTATACTTCATGTCACATGATACCAAACAACCAATCTGAGTTAAGCTGCTGATGATCCTTGCATCAGTGGTAACAGTATGTGAGCTTTTAGCCTCCAGTAACATTAACTGTATACATCTCTCACATACTGACTTGTGTCATTTGAGTAGTAGGTGACCACCGGACAAGATGAGATAATTCTTACATTGTCTCAAAATACCCATGTCAATCAGGTTTCCAACAAAATTGTGGGAATAATGTTTCTCTGTGGTTCCTATTTACTAGAAGTGCTGCTGGTCTGGTAGTGGAAATAGTGTTGGTCTCAAAAGAGCTGCACACACCTAGGAATTAATGATCCTTTGCTCCTTCTCTCACCAGAAGCAAAAGAGTAAAACTAATCCCAAGCTGCTTCCTAAGAAGTAATATTAAACCATATGTTTATGGGTTCAGTACACTAGCTATTTCTTCATTTAGGGGATACCCTGGATGGAACCTACAACAGCTGGATGCAACAAAAAGCCAAGCTGCTCAAAGGCTCTGCCAAAAAGTGCAACCAGCTGATTCAGTGAAATCCATTATACACTGGCCTGTCAGATACCAGCAGGAATCAATGTCCCTTTCCTCCCTTTTTCACTAGGAATGAAGTAGAGGTATTAATCGCAGGCTTGCTCCTAAAAAGCAATTTGCCCATTTTCCAGTGATTGGTAATCTCTAGGAATGCTAGGAAATAACGTCTGTCTGTTCTTTCTCTCACCAAAAGCCAGACAGAAGTGATAAACCCAAACTGATTCCTGAGAGGGAGTTCCTAGGCTCACTACTGATTGGTAGTCTAGTCCCAGATGTCAGAGATTTTAAAAGTAGAATGAAAAAAAAGATTAATACTCTGAATATTGCAGTGAGTACTAACTGAGTGAGATCATATGAAGCAGATGATAACTTAAGCTTCAAGAGCCTAAGACGGCCTTGTAAACTGATCTTTCAGTGCCCAGTAGAGCAGATGAGATGAGACTGGGAGGAGAGTCCAAAGTAATATTTAAAGTAGGGATGGGCAGCCCAAAAGCCGGCAGGTTTAAAAGTACAACATAAATGGAGTGGGTGGGTGCAGAAAATTCAAATGCAGGGAGACAGCAGCAGTAGTCACACAACTCTTCAGCTAAATAGGAATACAGTTAAATACTTACAGCTAAATAAGAAATCCTAGTAATCAGCTCCTCTCACTAATTAGATAGATTGGATTTGTTTTCTTTTCTTAATGATCTAGCCAAGTACTTTTAAAACTCTAAGAAGAAAAAATACTTTGAGGTAAAGTAAATTTAAAATAAAATAATCTGTAATACAAGAAAAAATAATAATGGAAGCAGCCAAACCTTAAATGAATAAATCCAATCCAAAACCAAATGCAGATAGACAACAGCAGTAGTCAGAATTTCAGCTAAATAATCTTACACATGACAGAATCTTGTTATGTTTTGTTAGCAGTAAATTGTACCTCAAACAGTACTGGTACAAACAAATAAACAGGATCAATGTTGTAGGCCTAGGAATTATTAATGTAGGGATAGGAGGGTGTATGATGTTTAATTATCAAAAAGAAGGCTCATACACATAACGCAAGCAGAAGGTTATAAATCAAAGTGAAAAGGCAATATGATGAAATGGGGGAAGTTCAAGAAAGAAAGAGAAAGTATGATTTTGAATGCAGATCCTTAAGGAGAACAACAACCACACAGAATATTATATTCATAAAGCAGCAGAAATTGTTGAAGGATTTATATAGCTTCTTTTCTATACATAATGGTTCTATGGCGTCTTTTGTCACTCTAGATGTGGTCTCTCTTTTCACAGTGATTCCGAATACAAAGGGGCTGGCAGCTATACAAGAGTTTTTGAGGAATTCTACGCAGTACACTGCTGATACTATTATTCTGCTACTTCGACTTTTAGAATTGGTATTAGAACACAATTTGTTTTTGTTTAGTGGTCATGTGTATAGACAATGCAACGGCGTAGCTATGGGCACTTCCTGTGCCAATAGCTACGCCAATGCTGTTATGGCTAGTTGGGAGGAAGAGTATATTTTTAAAGGTCCCTTCAGTCATCTTATTTCATTTTATCGGAGATTTGTGGACGACGTTTTTATCTTGTGGGAAGGGAATGATGAACAGTTCACTGATTTTATGAGTTATGTCAACAATACTACTTCTTTCTTACATTTCACACATAGGATGTCGAGTAAGAGTATGGATTTTTTAGATGTAGTTGTGTTTAGAGACCTTGAAGGAAAGATGTACACGAAGCAATATAGGAAAGACTGTCATGTTAATCATCTCTTACATCGCAGTAGTGCACATCCACCACATATATTTAAGAACATTGTTACGAATCAAGTGATGAGAGCATCTAGGTTGAATGTTAGAGAGGAAGATTTTAATTTTGAATTGAATAGGGTCTTGATGTTTTTAAAGGACAGAGGATATAATGATAGATGCCTCACAGAGCATGTACCAAGTGTGGTAGAGAAGAGAGGTAAGCAGGCTAAACCCTTCTTCTCTAAAAAGACAAATTCCTCTGGTGAAGTTATGATGAGATCCACTCATACTAATTTGAACATTTCTTTGAAGTATACTACGGATGTAAGTAAGTATATTGATATTGTTAAAAAACATTGGCAAGTCTTGATGACAGATCATGACATAGCGAGATTTGTTGATCTTGTTCCTAGATTTAGTTTTAGAAATGATAAATCACTCAAGAGGAGGTTATGTTACCCTAAGGAGGATAGGATGGTTATTGGTCATGATGGTACTAAACCCTGTGGGCGATGTAACTGGTGTGAGTATACTGATATTAATAAGGTATTCCATCATCCTGATCAAGACAGAGACTACCTATTTAGGGTTTCTGCCACCTGTGAAAGTCAACATGTGGTTTATCTTGCTTGCTGTTGTATCTGTGCGAAGTTTTACGTTGGCAAGATGGATAGGTACCTTAAGGACCGTATTAGGGAACATTCATATAACATCAGAAAGGGCAACAAGACCAATGCATTAGCTAAGCATGTTTTTAATACAGACATTTCTCATGCTTTTAGATTTAGGGTGATTGGATTGATTCATGAGAGTTTGAGGTTTGGTGATATATGCAATAAAACAGAGAATTTGGAGGCAATTTGGATTACTAGACTGAGGAGTAATGAGGGACATGGGTTGAATGAGTGTATCCCTTTGAGACCTAGACTTAAAATGAGACCTTTACGTAGATGATTTTTTATATATGTATAATTTGAATAAATGTTTTTTATAAATGTTTTTTATATATATATATATATATATTTATATTTTTGTACTTCACAGTCATGTGACTGTGTATCATGTGATGTTCTTGGATGTATAAAGGTGTATTCTAATAGTGCTTGAGTACACCTGATGAAGCTTAAATGTGAAAGCGCTTGTGTTTTTTGCACTCAGTAAAGGCCTTATTTGGGATTTTACAGCTGTCTGCGTCTCTTTGTGACTATTTCTCATTAAAAAAGCATTAAAGCTGTATGCTACTAGATGAGTTTAGGAATCCTGATCTGAATCTTTACCAAACATCATTTAGAATGAGAAATGAATGAATAAATAAGGCTCATAAGTGCTTTTAAATATTCTGTCTCTCACTCTGCTGCCTAGCCCAACATTTAGAAGTATGTGTAACTTTTGCCTCAGGTGTAACTACAGAGGGTCTTACTTAGCTTGCAATTCTATGACTTCTACAAGATCAGCTGGACTTATTTGAGCACACTCTATGCAACTAATTAGGGAAAATGCTTTTAGGATCAAATGACAAAAATGAATACAAGAAGAAGAAATAATGGAGTGCAGAAAAGGAAAACTATGGAAAATAAGCACGTCAAGAACTTAATGACAGCAGTAGCCTTAAAACTGTTAGGAGGGATCTTTTAAGAGGAATGACAAAAATTCACCCAGTCCAACTAAACTAATGATGCCATTTTTTATAACCCAGAATGAGCTTGTGGGGATTGTCATACCAGTGTTATTTTGTTTTTCAGTCTCTTCATCCTATTTCTCCAATGCACTTTCTGTCATTTTAATATTTTACAGCATAAGCACAATTAATGAGTTTTTTTCCTATTTAATTGTTTTAAATTGATTCAATGTTTTCTTAGATAGGCTTTGAAAGCAGTTCAAGTCTTTTTTAACTGAATTGCTGAGATCTGTGCTAATTCTAAGATACTAAAAACTCTTACAATTTATTTATATTTTCAATGTAAAATAGATGAATAGCAGGGTTTTGTTAAATTCTCAAATTATAGTTCTTAAAATAAATCCAGACCATTCCTCACACTGCTGATTTATGACGGACAGAGAAAGTAAGACAAATGAAAGATACTTGTAATTCTACATACTATCCTTAATATTCAATAGCTGTCTGGATAAAAACAATACCTCAATGAATAAAAATGGTAGCATTTGACAGTTTACATATGTAGTATCGCAGTGTAAGTCATTTCTTTTTTTTTCTCTCCAACAGTCAAGTCTGTGGAAAATTTTCTCAAATGGTTAACTATAAGAAACAGAAAAAGAGTTTTACTTTAGTTATTATATGTGCTTTACAGGCTACAACACTCTGCTAAAGTCAGAAAG